>NC_092717.1:247661966-247845058 GCF_047496885.1 Scyliorhinus torazame
GTTCAGACAGAATTACTGACACAAACAGCACAAACACATTTACAAGTGGGCTCCAAGAGCAGTAACCGGTCACGACAACATTCCTCTCTTTTAAACAACAAATAACATTAGCCGTCTCCCAACATCTCACCCATGAATAGAGAGGCTTGGAAAACACTCAAGAGCTTCTGCTATTTCTCCCCTAAACAATCTCAGGTATCTTTCACCCAGGCCCTGAGGACTTGTCAATTTCAATGTTATTAGTTCCCTCTCACATTGTTTGACCCAACCAACACTTCACACAGTCTCGGGGGGGGGGGGGGGGGGCGTCCCAGAGGTTGACAGTGAGGGAGGGATTCAAAGGGAAAGAGGTGGGGAAGGTTGACATAGGGGAAGGGCGGGGGGGGGGGGGGGGGGGGTTGACACGAAGGGGGGGGGGGTTGGCAAGGAGGGAGGGGGGGTTGACCGGGGGGGAGGGGGGGGGGGTTGACAGGGATGGAGGAGGGGTTGACAGGAATGGAGGAGGGGGTTGATAGGAATGGAGGAGGGGTTGACAGGAATGGAGGAGGGGTTGACAGGGATGGAGGGGGAGTTGACAGGGAGGGTGGGGAGTTGACAGGGGGGGTGGGGAGTTGACAGGGGGGGTGGGGAGTTGACAGGGGGGGTGGGGAGTTGACAGGGGGGGTGGGGAGTTGACAGGGGGGGTGGGGAGTTGACAGGGGGGGTGGGGAGTTGACAGGGGGGGTGGGGAGTTGACAGGGGGGGTGGGGAGTTGACAGGGGGGGTGGGGAGTTGACAGGGGGGGTGGGGAGTTGACAGGGGGGGTGGGGAGTTGACAGGGGGGGTGGCGGGGGTGGAGTTGACAGGGGGGGGTGGAGATGACGGGGGGGGGTGGAGTTGACGGGGGGAGAGAGTTGACGGGGGGGGGGGGGAGTTGACGGGGGGGGGGGGGGGGGGGAGTTGACGGGGGGGGGGGGGGGAGTTGACGGGGGGGGGGGGGGGGGGGGGAGTTGACCGGGGGGGGGGGGGGGGGAGTTGACAGGGGGGGGGGGGGAGAGTTGACAGGGGGGGGGGGGAATAGTTGACAGGGGGGGGGAATAGTTGACAGGGGGGGGGGGATAGTTGACAGGGGGGGGGGATAGTTGACAGGGGGGGGGGGATAGTTGACAGGGGGGGGGGGAAGAGTTGACAGGGGGGGAGGAGTTGACAGGGAGGGGGGGGGGAGTTGACACGGAGGGGGGGGGGGGGAGTTGACAGGGAGGGGGGGGGAGTTGACACGGAGGGGGGGGGGGGAGTTGACAGGGAGGGGGGGGGGGGAGTTGACAGGGAGGGGGGGGGAGTTGACAGGGAGGGGGTGGGGGAGTTGACAGGGAGGGGGGGGGAGTTGACAGGGAGGGGGGGGGAGTTGACAGGGAGGGGGGGGGGGGGAGTTGACAGGGAGGGGGGGGGGGGGGAGTTGACAGGGAGGGGGGGGAGTTGACAGGGAGGGGGGGGGAGTTGACAGGGAGGGGGGGGGAGTTGACAGGGAGGGGGGGGGAGTTGACAGGGGGGGGGGGGGGAGTTGACAGGGAGGGGGGGGGGGTTGACAGGGAGGGGGGGGGAGTTGACAGGGAGGGGGGGGGAGTTGACAGGGAGGGGGGGGGGGGAAGAGTTGACAGGGGGGGGGGGGAGTTGACAGGGAGGGGGGGGGGGGGGGGGAGTTGACAGGGAGGGGGGGAGTTGACAGGGAGGGGGGGGGGGGGAGTTGACAGGGGAGGGGGGGGAGTTGACAGGGGGGGGGGAGTTGACAGGGGGGGGGGGGAGTTGACAGGGGGGGGGGAGTTGACAGGGAGGGGGGGGGGGGAGTTGACAGGGAGGGGGGGGGAGTTGACAGGGAGGGGGGGGGGGGAGTTGACAGGGGGGGGGGGAGTTGACAGGGAGGGGGGGGGGGAGTTGACAGGGAGGGGGGGGGGAGTTGACAGGGAGGGGGGGGAGTTGACAGGGAGGGGGGGGGAGTTGACAGGGAGGGGGGGGGGGGGAGAGTTGACAGGGGGGGGGGGAGGTGACAGGGAGGGGGGGGGGAGTTGACAGGGAGGGGGGGGGAGAGTTGACAGGGAGGGGGGGGGGGGGGGGGAGTTGACAGGGAGGGGGGGGGAGTTGACAGGGAGGGGGGGGAGTTGACAGGGAGGGGGGGGGAGTTGACAGGGAGGGGGGGGGGGAGTTGACAGGGAGGGGGGGGGGAGTTGACAGGGAGGGGGGGGGGAGTTGACAGGGAGGGGGGGGAGTTGACAGGGAGGGGGGGGGGGGGGAGTTGACAGGGAGGGGGGGGGAGTTGACAGGGAGGGGGGGGGAGTTGACAGGGAGGGGGGGGGAGTTGACAGGGAGGGGGGGGGAGTTGAAGTTGACAGGGAGGGGGGGGGGGAGTTGACAGGGAGGGGGGGGGGGAGTTGACAGGGAGGGGGGGGGGAGTTGACAGGGAGGGGGGGGGGGGAGTTGACAGGGAGGGGGGGGGGGAGTTGACAGGGAGGGGGGGGGGGGAGTTGACAGGGAGGGGGGGGGGGGGGAGTTGACTGGGAGGGGGGGGGGGAGTTGACAGGGAGGGGGGGGGGAGTTGACAGGGAGGGGGGGGGGGAGTTGACAGGGAGGGGGGGGGGAGTTGACAGGGAGGGGGGGGGGAGTTGACAGGGAGGGGGGGGGGGGGGGAGTTGACAGGGAGGGGGGGGAGTTGACAGGGAGGGGGGGGGGGAGTTGACAGGGAGGGGGGGGAGTTGACAGGGAGGGGGGGGGAGTTGACAGGGAGGGGGGGGAGTTGACAGGGAGGGGGGGGAGTTGACAGGGAGGGGGGGGAGTTGACAGGGAGGGGGGGGGAGTTGACAGGGAGGGGGGGGGGGGGGAGTTGACAGGGGGGGGGGGGAGTTGACAGGGAGGGGGGGGAGTTGACAGGGGGGGGGGGGGAGTTGACAGGGAGGGGGGGGGAGTTGACAGGGAGGGGGGGGAGTTGACAAGGAGGGGGGGGGAGTTGACAGGGAGGGGGGGGGGGGGAGTTGACAGGGGGGGGGGGAGTTGACAGGGAGGGGGGGGAGTTGACAGGGAGGGGGGGGGAGTTGACAGGGAGGGGGGGGGGGAGTTGACAGGGAGGGGGGGGGGGAGTTGACAGGGAGGGGGGGGGGGGAGTTGACAGGGAGGGGGGGGGGAGTTGACAGGGAGGGGGGGGGGAGTTGACAGGGAGGGGGGGGGAGTTGACAGGGAGGGGGGGGGGGAGTTGACAGGGAGGGGGGGGAGTTGACAGGGAGGGGGGGGGGGAGTTGACAGGGAGGGGGGGGGGGGGGAGTTGACAGGGAGGGGGGGGGGGAGTTGACAGGGAGGGGGGGGGGGGGGGAGTTGACAGGGAGGGGGGGGGGAGTTGACTGGGAGGGGGGGGGGAGTTGACAGGGAGGGGGGGGGGAGTTGACAGGGAGGGGGGGGGAGTTGACAGGGAGGGGGGGGGAGTTGACAGGGAGGGGGGGGGAGTTGACAGGGAGGGGGGGGGAGTTGACAGGGAGGGGGGGGGGAGTTGACAGGGAGGGGGGGGGGAGTTGACAGGGAGGGGGGGGGAGTTGACAGGGAGGGGGGGGGAGTTGACAGGGAGGGGGGGGGGAGTTGACAGGGAGGGGGGGGGAGTTGACAGGGATGGGGGAGGGGGGGGGAGTTGACAGGGATGGGGGGGGAGTTGACAGGGAGGGGGGGGGGGGAGTTGACAGGGAGGGGGGGGGGGGGGGAGTTGACAGGGAGGGGGGGGGGGAGTTGACAGGGAGGGGGGGGGGGAGTTGACAGGGAGGGGGGGGGGGAGTTGACAGGGAGGGGGGGGGGGAGTTGACAGGGAGGGGGGGGGGAGTTGACAGGGAGGGGGGGGGGGGAGTTGACAGGGAGGGGGGGGGGGGAGTTGACAGGGAGGGGGGGGGGGGAGTTGACAGGGAGGGGGGGGGGGAGTTGACAGGGAGGGGGGGGGGGGAGTTGACAGGGAGGGGGGGGGGGGAGTTGACAGGGAGGGGGGGGGGAGTTGACAGGGAGGGGGGGGAGTTGACAGGGAGGGGGGGGAGTTGACAGGGAGGGGGGGGGGAGTTGACAGGGAGGGGGGGGGGGAGTTGACAGGGAGGGGGGGGGAGTTGACAGGGAGGGGGGGGCGTTGACAGGGAGGGGGGGGCGTTGACAGGGAGGGGGTGGGGGAGTTGACAGGGAGGGGGTGGGGAGTTGACAGGGAGGGTGGGGGGGAGTTGACAGGGAGGGTGGGGGGGAGATGACAGGGAGGGGGGGGGGGGGAGTTGACAGGGAGGGGGGGGGGAGTTGACAGGGAGGGGGGGGGAGAGTTGACAGGGAGGGGGGGGGGAGTTGACAGGGAGGGGGGGGGGGAGTTGACAGGGAGGGGGGGGGGGAGTTGACAGGGAGGGGGGGGGGGAGTTGACAGGGAGGGGGGGGGAGTTGACAGGGAGGGAGGGGGGGAGTTGACAGGGAGGGAGGGGGGGGAGTTGACAGGGAGGGAGGGGGGGAGTTGACAGGGAGGGAGGGGGGGAGTTGACAGGGAGGGAGGGGGGGAGTTGACAGGGAGGGAGGGGGGGGGGGGGGAGTTGACAGGGAGGGAGGGGGGGGGGGGGGGGAGTTGACAGGGAGGGAGGGGGGAGTTGACAGGGAGGGAGGGGGGAGTTGACAGGGAGGGAGGGGAGGGAGTTGACAGGGAGGGAGGGGGGGGGGGGAGTTGACAGGGAGGGAGGGGGGGGGGAGTTGACAGGGAGGGAGGGGGGGAGTTGACAGGGAGGGAGGGGGGGGGGAGTTGACAGGGAGGGAGGGGGGGGGGAGTTGACAGGGAGGGAGGGGGGGGGGAGTTGACAGGGAGGGAGGGGGGGAGTTGACAGGGAGGGAGGGGGGGAGTTGACAGGGAGGGAGGGGGGGGAGTTGACAGGGAGGGAGGGGGGGGGGAGTTGACAGGGAGGGAGGGGGGGGGGAGTTGACAGGGAGGGAGGGGGGGGGGAGTTGACAGGGAGGGAGGGGGGAGTTGACAGGGAGGGAGGGGGGAGTTGACAGGGAGGGAGGGGGGGGAGTTGACAGGGAGGGAGGGGGGGGAGTTGACAGGGAGGGAGGGGGGGGGAGTTGACAGGGAGGGAGGGGGGGGAGTTGACAGGGAGGGAGGGAGGGGGGGGAGTTGACAGGGAGGGAGGGGGGGGGGAGTTGACAGGGAGGGAGGGGGGGGGAGTTGACAGGGAGGGAGGGGGGGGAGTTGACAGGGAGGGAGGGGGGGGGAGTTGACAGGGAGGGAGGGGGGGGAGTTGACAGGGAGGGAGGGGGGGGAGTTGACAGGGAGGGAGGGGGGGGGAGTTGACAGGGAGGGAGGGGGGGGTAGTTGACAGGGAGGGAGGGGGGGGGAGTTGACAGGGAGGGAGGGGGGGGGAGTTGACAGGGAGGGAGGGGGGGGAGTTGACAGGGAGGGAGGGGGGGAGTTGACAGGGAGGGAGGGGGGGGGGAGTTGACAGGGAGGGAGGCGGGGGAGTTGACAGGGAGGGAGGGGGGGGGAGTTGACAGGGAGGGAGGGGGGGGGAGTTGACAGGGAGGGAGGGGGGGGGAGTTGACAGGGAGGATAGGGGGAGTTGACAGGGAGGGAGGGGGGGGAGTTGACAGGGAGGGGGGGGGGAGTTGACAGGGAGGGAGGGGGGGAGTTGACAGGGAGGGAGGGGGGGAGTTGACAGGGAGGGAGGGAGGGGGGGGGGAGTTGACAGGGAGGGAGGGGGGGGGAGTTGACAGGGAGGGAGGGGGGGGGAGTTGACAGGGAGGGGGGGGGGAGTTGACAGGGTGGGGGGGGGAGTTGACAGGGTGGGGGGGGTAGTTGACAGGGAGGGGGGGGGGGGAGTTGACAGGGAGGGGGGGGGGGGGAGTTGACAGGGAGGGGGGGAGTTGACAGGGAGGGGGGGGAGTTGACAGGGAGGGGGGGGGAGTTGACAGGGAGGGGGGGGGAGTTGACAGGGAGGGGGGGAGGGAGTTGACAGGGAGGGGGGGGGGGGAGTTGACAGGGGGGGGGAGTTGACAGGGGGGGGAGTTGACAGGGGGGGGGAGTTGACAGGGGGGGGGTGGAGTTGACAGGGAGGGGGGGGGGAGTTGACAGGGAAGGGGGGGGAGTTGACAGGGAGGGGGGGGGGAGTTGACAGGGAGGGGGGGGGAGTTGACAGGGAGGGGGGGGGAGTTGACAGGGAGGGGGGGGGAGTTGACAGGGAGGGGGGGGGAGTTGACAGGGAGGGGGGGGGAGTTGACAGGGGGGGGGGAGTTGACAGGGAGGGGGGGGAGTTGACAGGGAGGGGGGGGGGAGTTGACAGGGTGGGGGGGGGTAGTTGACAGGGAGGGGGGGGGGGAGTTGACAGGGAGGGGGGGGGGAGTTGACAGGGAGGGGGGGAGTTGACAGGGAGGGGGGGGAGTTGACAGGGAGGGGGGGGGGAGTTGACAGGGAGGGGGGGGGGGGAGTTGACAGGGAGGGGGGGGGGAGTTGACAGGGAGGGGGGGGAGTTGACAGGGAGGGGGGGGGGAGTTGACAGGGAGGGGGGGAGGGAGTTGACAGGGAGGGGGGGGGGGAGTTGACAGGGGGGGGGAGTTGACAGGGGGGGGGAGTTGACAGGGGGGGGGAGTTGACAGGGGGGGGAGTTGACAGGGGGGGGGTGGAGTTGACAGGGAGGGGGGGGGGAGTTGACAGGGAAGGGGGGGGAGTTGACAGGGAGGGGGGGGGGGAGTTGACAGGGAGGGGGGGGGGAGTTGACAGGGAGGGGGGGGGAGTTGACAGGGAGGGGGGGGGAGTTGACAGGGAGGGGGGGGGAGTTGACAGGGGGGGGGGGAGTTGACAGGGAGGGGGGGGGAGTTGACAGGGAGGGGGGGAGTTGACAGGGAGGGGGGGGGGGGAGTTGACAGGGAGGGGGGGGGAGTTGACAGGGAGGGGGGGGGAGTTGACAGGGAGGGGGGGGAGTTGACAGGGAGGGGGGGGAGTTGACAGGGAGGGGGGGGAGTTGACAGGGAGGGGGGGGAGTTGACAGGGAGGGGGGGGAGTTGACAGGGAGGGGGGGGAGTTGACAGGGAGGGGGGGGAGTTGACAGGGAGGGGGGGGAGTTGACAGGGAGGGGGGGGGAGTTGACAGGGAGGGGGGGGGAGTTGACAGGGAGGGGGGGGGGAGTTGACAGGGAGGGGGGGGAGTTGACAGGGAGGGGGGGGAGTTGACAGGGAGGGGGGGGGGGGAGTTGACAGGGAGGGGGGGGGGAGTTGACAGGGAGGGGGGGGGGTTGACAGGGAGGGGGGGGGGGAGTTGACAGGGAGGGGGGGGGAGTTGACAGGGAGGGGGGGGAGTTGACAGGGAGGGGGGGGAGTTGACAGGGAGGGGGGGGGGGAGTTGACAGGGAGGGGGGGGGAGTTGACAGGGAGGGGGGGGGCAGTTGACAGGGAGGGGGGGGGAGTTGACAGGGAGGGGGGGGGAGTTGACAGGGAGGGGGGGGGGAGTTGACAGGGAGGGGGGGGGGAGTTGACAGGGAGGGGGGGGAGTTGACAGGGAGGGGGGGGGAGTTGACAGGGAGGGGGGGGGGGAGTTGACAGGGAGGGGGGGGGGGAGTTGACAGGGAGGGGGGGGGGAGTTGACAGGGAGGGGGGGAGTTGACAGGGAGGGGGGGGAGTTGACAGGGAGGGGGGGGAGTTGGCAGGGAGGGGGGGAGTTGACACGGAGGGGGGAGTTGACAGGGAGGGGGGGGGGGAGTTGACAGGGGGGGGGGGAGTTGACAGGGAGGGGGGGAGTTGAGAGGGAGGGGGGGGGGGGGAGTTGACAGGGAGGGGGGGGGAGTTGACAGGGAGGGGGGGGGGGAGTTGACAGGGAGGGGGGGGGAGTTGACAGGGAGGGGGGGGGGAGTTGACAGGGAGGGGGGGGGGAGTTGACAGGGAGGGGGGGGGTTGACGACAGGGAGGGGGGGGGTTGACGACAGGGGGGGGGGGGGGGAGTTGACAGGGGGGGGGAGTTGACAGGGAGGGGGGAGTTGACAGGGAGGGGGGGGGGGGAGTTGACAGGGAGGGGGGGGGAGTTGACAGGGAGGGGGGGGGAGTTGACAGGGAGGGGGGGGAGTTGACAGGGAGGGGGGGGGAGTTGACAGGGAGGGGGGGGGAGTTGACAGGGAGGGGGGGGGAGTTGACAGGGGGGGGGAGTTGACAGGGGGGGGGAGTTGACAGGGGGGGGGAGTTGACAGGGGGGGGGAGTTGACAGGGGGGGGGAGTTGACAGGGGGGGAGTTGACAGGGGGGGAGTTGACAGGGGGGGAGTTGACAGGGGGGGGAGTTGACAGGGGGGGGGAGTTGACGGGGGGGGGAGTTGACAGGGGGGGGGGAGTTGACAGGGGGGGGGAGTTGACAGGGGGGGGGAGTTGACAGGGGGGGGGGGAGTTGACAGGGGGGGGGAGTTGACAGGGGGGGGAGTTGACAGGGGGGGGAGTTGACAGGGGGGGGAGTTGACAGGGGGGGGAGTTGACAGGGGGGGGAGTTGACAGGGGGGGGGAGTTGACAGGGGGGGGAGTTGACAGGGGGGGGAGTTGACAGGGGGGGGAGTTGACGGGGGGGGAGTTGACAGGGGGGGGGGAGTTGACAGGGGGGGGGGAGTTGACAGGGGGGGGGGGGAGTTGACAGGGGGGGGAGTTGACAGGGGGGGGGGTTGACAGGGGGGGGGTTGACAGGGGGGGGAGTTGACAGGGGGGGGGTTGACAGGGGGGGGGGTTGACAGGGGGGGGGTTGACAGGGGGGGGGTTGACAGGGGGGGGGGTTGACAGGGGGGGGGTTGACAGGGGGGGGGTTGACAGGGGGGGGGTTGACAGGGGGGGGGTTGACAGGGGGGGGGTTGACAGGGGGGGGGGTTGACAGGGGGGGGGTTGACAGGGGGGGGGTTGACAGGGGGGGGGTTGACAGGGGGGGGGTTGACAGGGGGGGGGTTGACAGGGGGGGGGGTTGACAGGGGGGGGGGTTGACAGGGGGGGGGGGTTGACCGTGGGGGGGGGTTGACAGGGGGGGGGTTGACAGGGGGGGGGAGTTGACAGGGGGGGGGGAGTTGACAGGGGGGGGGGAGTTGACAGGGGGGGGGGGGGAGTTGACAGGGGGGGGGGGGGGAGTTGACAGGGGGGGGGGGGGAGTTGACAGGGGGGGGGGGGGAGTTGACAGGGGGGGGGGGGGAGTTGACAGGGGGGGGGGGGGGAGTTGACAGGGGGGGGGGGGGAGTTGACAGGGGGGGGGGGGGAGTTGACAGGGAGGGGGGGGGAGTTGACAGGGGGGGGGGGGGGAGTTGACAGGGAGGGGGGGGGGAGTTGACAGGGAGGGGGGGGGGGAGTTGACAGGGAGGGGGGGGGGAGTTGACAGGGAGGGGGGGGAGTTGACAGGGAGGGGGGGGGAGTTGACAGGGAGGGGGGGGGAGTTGACAGGGAGGGGGGGGGGAGTTGACAGGGAGGGGGGGGGGGAGTTGACAGGGAGGGGGGGGAGTTGACAGGGAGGGGGGGGGAGTTGACAGGGAGGGGGGGGGAGTTGACAGGGAGGGGGGGGGAGTTGACAGGGAGGGGGGGGAGTTGACAGGGAGGGGGGGGGAGTTGACAGGGAGGGGGGGGGGAGTTGACAGGGAGGGGGGGGGGGAGTTGACAGGGAGGGGGGGGGGAGTTGACAGGGAGGGGGGGGGGAGTTGACAGGGAGGGGGGGGGAGTTGACAGGGAGGGAGGGGGGGGAGTTGACAGGGAGGGAGGGGGGGGGGAGTTGACAGGGAGGGAGGGGGGGGAGTTGACAGGGAGGGAGGGGGGGGGAGTTGACAGGGAGGGAGGGGGGGGGAGTTGACAGGGAGGGGGGGGGGAGTTGACAGGGAGGGGGGGGGGAGTTGACAGGGAGGGGGGGGGAGTTGACAGGGAGGGGGGGGGGAGTTGACAGGGAGGGGGGGGGGGGAGTTGACAGGGAGGGGGGGGGGGGGGAGTTGACAGGGGGGGGGGGGAGTTGACAGGGAGGGGGGGGGGGAGTTGACAGGGAGGGGGGGGGGGAGTTGACAGGGAGGGGGGGGGGGGGAGTTGACAGGGAGGGGGGGGGGGGGAGTTGACAGGGAGGGGGGGGGGGAGTTGACAGGGAGGGGGGGGGGGGAGTTGACAGGGAGGGGGGGGGAGTTGACAGGGAGGGGGGGGGGAGTTGACAGGGAGGGGGGGGGAGTTGACAGGGGGGGGGGGGGAGTTGACAGGGAGGGGGGGGGGGGAGTTGACAGGGAGGGGGGGGGGGGGGAGTTGACAGGGAGGGGGGGGGGGGGAGTTGACAGGGAGGGGGGGGGGGGAGTTGACAGGGAGGGGGGGGGGGAGTTGACAGGGAGGGGGGGGGGGAGTTGACAGGGAGGGGGGGGGGGGGGAGTTGACAGGGAGGGGGGGGGGGGAGTTGACAGGGAGGGGGGGGGGGGAGTTGACAGGGAGGGGGGGGGGGGAGTTGACAGGGAGGGGGGGGGGGGAGTTGACAGGGAGGGGGGGGGGGAGTTGACAGGGAGGGGGGGGGGGGAGTTGACAGGGAGGGGGGGGAGTTGACAGGGAGGGGGGGGGGGAGTAGACAGGGAGGGGGGGGGGGAGTTGACAGGGAGGGGGGGGGAGTTGACAGGGAGGGGGGGGAGTTGACAGGGAGGGGGGGGGAGTTGACAGGGAGGGGGGGAGTTGACAGGGAGGGGGGGAGTTGACAGGGAGGGGGGGAGTTGACAGGGAGGGGGGGAGTTGACAGGGAGGGGGGGAGTTGACAGGGAGGGGGGGAGTTGACAGGGAGGGGGGGAGTTGACAGGGAGGGGGGGGAGTTGACAGGGAGGGGGGGGGGGGGGAGTTGACAGGGAGGGGGGGGGGAGTTGACAGGGAGGGGGGGGGGGAGTTGACAGGGAGGGGGGGGGGGAGTTGACAGGGAGGGGGGGGGGGAGTTGACAGGGAGGGGGGGGGGGAGTTGACAGGGAGGGGGGGGGGGGGGAGTTGACAGGGAGGGGGGGGGGGGAGTTGACAGGGAGGGGGGGGGGGAGTTGACAGGGGGGGGGGGGGGGAGTTGACAGGGAGGGGGGGGGGGAGTTGACAGGGAGGGGGGGGGGGAGTTGACAGGGAGGGGGGGGGGAGTTGACAGGGAGGGGGGGGGGGAGTTGACAGGGAGGGGGGGGGAGTTGACAGCGAGGGGGGGGGAGTTGACAGCGAGGGGGGGGGGGGGGGGAGTTGACAGGGACGGGGGGGGGGGGGGAGTTGACAGGGGGGGGGGGAGTTGACAGGGGGGGGGGGGAGTTGACAGGGAGGGGGGGGGGGGGGGAGTTGACAGGGAGGGGGGGGGGGGGAGTTGACAGGGGGGGGGGGGGGGAGTTGACAGGGGGGGGGGGGGGGAGTTGACAGGGAGGGGGGGGGGGAATTGACAGGGAGGGGGGGGGAGTTGACAGGGGGGGGGAGTTGACAGGGGGGGGGAGTTGACAGGGGGGGGGAGTTGACAGGGGGGGGGAGTTGACAGGGGGGGAGTTGACAGGGGGGGAGTTGACAGGGGGGGAGTTGACAGGGGGGGGAGTTGACAGGGGGGGGGAGTTGACAGGGGGGGGGGGAGTTGACAGGGGGGGGGGGGAGTTGACAGGGGGGGGGAGTTGACAGGGGGGGGGAGTTGACAGGGGGGGGGAGTTGACAGGGGGGGGGAGTTGACAGGGGGGGGGAGTTGACAGGGGGGGGAGTTGACAGGGGGGGGAGTTGACAGGGGGGGGAGTTGACAGGGGGGGGAGTTGACAGGGGGGGGGAGTTGACAGGGGGGGGAGTTGACGGGGGGGGAGTTGACAGGGGGGGGGGGAGTTGACAGGGGGGGGGGGGAGTTGACAGGGGGGGGAGTTGACAGGGGGGGGGGTTGACAGGGGGGGGGTTGACAGGGGGGGGAGTTGACAGGGGGGGGGTTGACAGGGGGGGGGGTTGACAGGGGGGGGGTTGACAGGGGGGGGGTTGACAGGGGGGGGGGTTGACAGGGGGGGGGTTGACAGGGGGGGGGTTGACAGGGGGGGGGTTGACAGGGGGGGGGTTGACAGGGGGGGGGTTGACAGGGGGGGGGGTTGACAGGGGGGGGGGTTGACAGGGGGGGGGGTTGACCGTGGGGGGGGTTGACAGGGGGGGGGGTTGACAGGGGGGGGGAGTTGACAGGGGGGGGGGAGTTGACAGGGGGGGGGAGTTGACAGGGGGGGGGGGGGGGAGTTGACAGGGGGGGGGGGGGAGTTGACAGGGGGGGGGGGAGTTGACAGGGGGGGGGGGGAGTTGACAGGGGGGGGGGGGGGGGAGTTGACAGGGGGGGGGGGGAGTTGACAGGGAGGGGGGGGGAGTTGACAGGGAGGGGGGGGGGGAGTTGACAGGGAGGGGGGGGGGAGTTGACAGGGAGGGGGGGGGGGAGTTGACAGGGAGGGGGGGGGGGAGTTGACAGGGAGGGGGGGGGGGAGTTGACAGGGAGGGGGGGGAGTTGACAGGGAGGGGGGGGGAGTTGACAGGGAGGGGGGGGGAGTTGACAGGGAGGGGGGGGGGAGTTGACAGGGAGGGGGGGGGGGGAGTTGACAGGGAGGGGGGGGAGTTGACAGGGAGGGGGGGGGAGTTGACAGGGAGGGGGGGGAGTTGACAGGGAGGGGGGGGGAGTTGACAGGGAGGGGGGGGGAGTTGACAGGGAGGGGGGGGGGAGTTGACAGGGAGGGGGGGGGGGAGTTGACAGGGAGGGGGGGGGGAGTTGACAGGGAGGGGGGGGGGAGTTGACAGGGAGGGGGGGGGAGTTGACAGGGAGGGAGGGGGGGGAGTTGACAGGGAGGGAGGGGGGGGGGAGTTGACAGGGAGGGAGGGGGGGGAGTTGACAGGGAGGGAGGGGGGGGGAGTTGACAGGGAGGGAGGGGGGGGGAGTTGACAGGGAGGGAGGGGGGGGGAGTTGACAGGGAGGGGGGGGGGAGTTGACAGGGAGGGGGGGGGAGTTGACAGGGAGGGGGGGGGAGTTGACAGGGAGGGGGGGGGGAGTTGACAGGGAGGGGGGGGGGGGAGTTGACAGGGAGGGGGGGGGGGGGAGTTGACAGGGGGGGGGGGGGAGTTGACAGGGAGGGGGGGGGGAGTTGACAGGGAGGGGGGGGCGGAGTTGACAGGGAGGGGGGGGGGGAGTTGACAGGGAGGGGGGGGGGGAGTTGACAGGGAGGGGGGGGGGAGTTGACAGGGAGGGGGGGGGGGGAGTTGACAGGGAGGGGGGGGGAGTTGACAGGGAGGGGGGGGGGAGTTGACAGGGAGGGGGGGGGAGTTGACAGGGAGGGGGGGGGAGTTGACAGGGAGGGGGGGGGGAGTTGACAGGGAGGGGGGGGGGGGAGTTGACAGGGAGGGGGGGGGGGGGGAGTTGACAGGGAGGGGGGGGGGGGGGAGTTGACAGGGAGGGGGGGGGGGGGAGTTGACAGGGAGGGGGGGGGGGAGTTGACAGGGGGGGGGGGGGGAGTTGACAGGGAGGGGGGGGTGGAGTTGACAGGGAGGGGGGGGGGGGAGTTGACAGGGAGGGGGGGGGGGGGAGTTGACAGGGAGGGGGGGGGGGAGTTGACAGGGAGGGGGGGGGGGAGTTGACAGGGAGGGGGGGGGGAGTTGACAGGGAGGGGGGGGGGGGGAGTTGACAGGGAGGGGGGGGGAGTTGACAGGGAGGGGGGGGGGGGAGTAGACAGGGAGGGGGGGGGGGGGAGTTGACAGGGAGGGGGGGGGAGTTGACAGGGAGGGGGGGGAGTTGACAGGGAGGGGGGGGAGTTGACAGGGAGGGGGGGAGTTGACAGGGAGGGGGGGAGTTGACAGGGAGGGGGGGAGTTGACAGGGAGGGGGGGAGTTGACAGGGAGGGGGGGAGTTGACAGGGAGGGGGGGAGTTGACAGGGAGGGGGGGAGTTGACAGGGAGGGGGGGAGTTGACAGGGAGGGGGGGGGGGGGGGAGTTGACAGGGAGGGGGGGGGGGAGTTGACAGGGAGGGGGGGGGGGAGTTGACAGGGAGGGGGGGGGGAGTTGACAGGGAGGGGGGGGAGTTGACAGGGAGGGGGGGGGGAGTTGACAGGGAGGGGGGGGGGGGGGAGTTGAGAGGGAGGGGGGGGGGGGAGTTGACAGGGAGGGGGGGGGGGGAGTTGACAGGGGGGGGGGGGGAGTTGACAGGGAGGGGGGGGGGAGTTGACAGGGAGGGGGGAGGGGGAGTTGACAGGGAGGGGGGGGGGGGGGGTTGACAGGGAGGGGGGGGGGGAGTTGACAGGGAGGGGGGGGGAGTTGACAGGGAGGGGGGGGGGAGTTGACAGCGAGGGGGGGGGGGGGGGAGTTGACAGGGACGGGGGGGGGGGGGGAGTTGACAGGGGGGGGGGGAGTTGACAGGGGGGGGGGGGGGAGTTGACAGGGAGGGGGGGGGGGGGGAGTTGACAGGGAGGGGGGGGGGGAGTTGACAGGGGGGGGGGGGGGGAGTTGACAGGGGGGGGGGGGGGAGTTGACAGGGGGGGGGGGGGGAGTTGACAGGGAGGGGGGGGGGGAATTGACAGGGAGGGGGGGGGAGTTGACAGGGAGGGGGGGGGAGTTGACAGGGAGGGGGGGGGGGGAGTTGACAGGGAGGGGGGGGGGGGGAGTTGACAGGGAGGGGGGGGGGAGTTGACAGGGAGGGGGGGGGAGTTGACAGGGAGGGGGGGGAGTTGACAGGGAGGGGGGGGAGTTGACAGGGAGGGGGGGGAGTTGACAGGGAGGGGGGGGGGGAGTTGACAGGGAGGGGGGGGGAGTTGACAGGGAGGGGGGGGGGGAGTTGACAGGGAGGGGGGGGGAGTTGACAGGGAGGGGGGGGGAGTTGACAGGGAGGGGGGGGGAGTTGACAGGGAGGGGGGGGGGAGTTGGGAGGGGGGGGGGGGGAGTTGGGAGGGGGGGGGGGAGTTGACAGGGAGGGGGGGAGTTGACAGGGAGGGGGGGGAGTTGACAGGGAGGGGGGGGGGGAGTTGACAGGGAGGGGGGGGGGGGAGTTGACAGGGAGGGGGGGGGAGTTGACAGGGAGGGGGGGGGGGAGTTGACAGGGAGGGGGGGGGGAGTTGACAGGGAGGGGCGTGGGGGAGTTGACAGGGAGGGAGGGGGGGAGTTGACAGGGAGGGGGGGGGGGGAGTTGACAGGGAGGGGGGGGGGGGAGTTGACAGGGAGGGAGGGGGGGGGAGTTGACAGGGAGGGAGGGGGGGGGAGTTGACAGGGAGGGAGGGAGGGGGGGGAGTTGACAGGGAGGGAGGGAGGGGGAGGAGTTGACAGGGGGGGAGGGAGGGGGGGGAGTTGACAGGGAGGGAGGGGGGGGGGAGTTGACAGGGAGGGAGGGGGGGGGGGAGTTGACAGGGAGGGAGGGGGGGGAGTTGACAGGGAGGGAGGGGGGGGGAGTTGACAGGGAGGGAGGGGGGGGGAGTTGACAGGGAGGGAGGGGGGGGGGAGTTGACAGGGAGGGAGGGGGGGGGAGTTGACAGGGAGGGAGGGGGGGGGAGTTGACAGGGAGGGAGGGGGGGGGAGTTGACAGGGAGGGAGGGGGGGGGAGTTGACAGGGAGGGAGGGGGGGGGAGTTGACAGGGAGGGAGGGGGGGGGAGTTGACAGGGAGGGAGGGGGGGGGAGTTGACAGGGAGGGAGGGGGGGGGAGTTGACAGGGAGGGAGGGGGGGGGAGTTGACAGGGAGGGAGGGGGGGGGAGTTGACAGGGAGGGAGGGGGGGGGAGTTGACAGGGAGGGAGGGGGGGGGAGTTGACAGGGAGGGAGGGGGGGGGAGTTGACAGGGAGGGAGGGGGGGGGAGTTGACAGGGAGGGAGGGGGGGGGAGTTGACAGGGAGGGAGGGGGGGGGAGTTGACAGGGAGGGAGGGGGGGGGAGTTGACAGGGAGGGAGGGGGGGGGAGTTGACAGGGAGGGAGGGGGGGGGAGTTGACAGGGAGGGGGGGGGGGAGTTGACAGGGAGGGGGGGGGGGGAGTTGACAGGGAGGGGGGGGGGGGAGTTGACAGGGAGGGGGGGGGGGGAGTTGACAGGGAGGGAGGGGGGGGGAGTTGACAGGGAGGGAGGGGGGGGGAGTTGACAGGGAGGGAGGGGGGGGGAGTTGACAGGGAGGGGGGGGGAGTTGACAGGGAGGGGGGGGGAGTTGACAGGGAGGGGGGGGGAGTTGACAGGGAGGGGGGGGGAGTTGACAGGGAGGGGGGGGGAGTTGACAGGGAGGGGGGGGGAGTTGACAGGGAGGGGGGGGGAGTTGACAGGGAGGGGGGGGGAGTTGACAGGGAGGGGGGGGGAGTTGACAGGGAGGGGGGGGGAGTTGACAGGGAGGGGGGGGGAGTTGACAGGGAGGGGGGGGGAGTTGACAGGGAGGGGGGGGGAGTTGACAGGGAGGGGGGGGGAGTTGACAGGGAGGGGGGGGGAGTTGACAGGGAGGGGGGGGGAGTTGACAGGGAGGGGGGGGGAGTTGACAGGGAGGGGGGGGGAGTTGACAGGGAGGGGGGGGGAGTTGACAGGGAGGGGGGGGGAGTTGACAGGGAGGGGGGGAGTTGACAGGGAGGGAGGGAGGGGGGGGAGTTGACAGGGAGGGAGGGGGGGGAGAGTTGACAGGGAGGGAGGGGGGGGAGAGTTGACAGGGAGGGAGGGGGGGGAGAGTTGACAGGGAGGGAGGGGGGGGGAGTTGACAGGGAGGGAGGGGGGGGGGAGTTGACAGGGAGGGAGGGGGGGGGAGTTGACAGGGAGGGAGGGGGGGGGAGTTGACAGGGAGGGAGGGGGGGGGGAGTTGACAGGGAGGGAGGGGGGGGGAGTTGACAGGGAGGGAGGGGGGGGGAGTTGACAGGGAGGGAGGGGGGGGGAGTTGACAGGGAGGGAGGGGGGGGAGTTGACAGGGAGGGAGGGGGGGGGAGTTGACAGGGAGGGAGGGGGGGGGAGTTGACAGGGAGGGAGGGGGGGGAGTTGACAGGGAGGGAGGGGGGGGAGTTGACAGGGAGGGAGGGGGGGGGAGTTGACAGGGAGGGAGGGGGGGGGGAGTTGACAGGGAGGGAGGGGGGGGGAGTTGACAGGGAGGGAGGGGGGGGGGGAGTTGACAGGGAGGGAGGGGGGGGGGAGTTGGGAGGGAGGGAGGGGGGGGGAGTTGGGAGGGAGGGAGGGGGGGGGGAGTTGACAGGGAGGGAGGGGGGGGGGAGTTGACAGGGAGGGAGGGGGGGGGGAGTTGACAGGGAGGGAGGGGGGGGGGAGTTGACAGGGAGGGAGGGAGGGGGGGGGGAGTTGACAGGGAGGGAGGGAGGGGGGGGGGAGTTGACAGGGAGGGAGGGAGGGGGGGGGGAGTTGACAGGGAGGGAGGGGGGGGGGGGGAGTTGACAGGGAGGGAGGGGGGGGGGGGAGTTGACAGGGAGGGAGGGGGGGGGGGGGGAGTTGACAGGGAGGGAGGGGGGGGGGGGAGTTGACAGGGAGGGAGGGGGGGGGGGGAGTTGACAGGGAGGGAGGGGGGGGGGGGAGTTGACAGGGAGGGAGGGGGGGGGGGAGTTGACAGGGAGGGGGGGGAGTTGACAGGGAGGGGGGGGGGAGTTGACAGGGAGGGGGGGGGGGGAGTTGACAGGGAGGGGGGGGGGGAGTTGACAGGGAGGGGGGGGGGGGTCGCGAGGGGGGTCCCGGGTCGGTACCTTGCTTCTCCAGGGCTGTGAGCCGGCGGCCGGGCTGGGTGGCGCCACCTGCTCCATCCTCTGCTGCAGAGTCCGGGGTCCTTGCCGGGGGTCCGGGTGAAGGCGGTTTCGGTGCCCGGGGGGGGGGGGGGGGTGGATCTCGGCCCCAGCCGGGAGGAGGCTCCGCTGTAAATGGCGGCCGCCGGAAGCGGAAACCCGCCGAGCGCTTGGGTCAAAGGTGAGACGGTTTGGCTCTGCGCATGGGCGGCATTTATGGTAGGTGAGAGGTCGCGGTGAGGTGGCCGTCATTAGAGCTGCTGCTCAGAAAGATTGTCATTGAGGTGCTGGAGGGACATTGAGGTGCTGGAGGGTCATTGAGGTGCTGGAGGGTCATTGAGGTGCTGGAGGGTCATTGAGGTGCTGGAGGGTCTTTGAGGTGCTGGAGGGACATTGAGGTGCTGGAGGGTCATTGAGGTGCTGGAGGGTCATTGAGGTGCTGGAGGGTCATTGAGGTGCTGGAGGGACATTGAGGTGCTGGAGGGACATTGAGGTGCTGGAGGGACATTGAGGTGCTGGAGGGTCATTGAGGTGCTGGAGGGTCATTGAGGTGCTGGAGGGACATTGAGGTGCTGGAGGGACATTGAGGTGCTGGAGGGACATTGAGGTGCTGGAGGGACATTGAGGTGCTGGAGGGTCATTGAGGTGCTGGAGGGACATTGAGGTGCTGGAGGGACATTGAGGTGCTGGAGGGACATTGAGGTGCTGGAGGGTCATTGAGGTGCTGGAGGGACATTGAGGTGCTGGAGGGACATTGAGGTGCTGGAGGGACATTGAGGTGCTGGAGGGACGAGAGAGAAAAAGAAAGAAATGGGAGAGAGAGAGAGAGAAGCAGCGGGATTGTGGAGCTCACCTGCTTTGGCCAGACTCTGGATTGTGGCTGGGCCCGGCCCCCAATTCAGGGCAGCGGCCTAGCCCGGGCGCTGGAGGCCCCACCGGATACAGGAGCTGCAGCCTCCAGAGAGAGGCGCCACTCTCTACACTGTTCAATTTGAACAAGTCTGACACCAGGTTAAAGTCCAACAGGTTTGTTTGGAACCACTTGTTTTTGGAGCGCAGCTCCTTCCTCGGGTGAATCAATTTTTCTATTTTAAAAGCTGGACTGCAGAAGCCAAGTATTTCAAATACAACTGGTATAGGTAAAAGATAGCTGTTTAAGCATAAATGTTGAGCCCCAGTTTTTAATACCCATTTATACAGCATAATTCACTTTTACTGAAGTCCGTTGTTCTGGCAGATGCATATTTTCAAAGACAGTGTGACATTAAAAAAAGCACAGTTGCAAGATAATTTGACACTGTCTTGTGCTAATTGTCAAGGCCAAGGGATTGAATACACAGCAACATGAAGGCACCATTGTTCACAATGCAGATAACAGCTAGGTCAGAAAAGCTGATGTTGCACATTGAAGATGGACGGCTTGCCATCAAATCAAATGTGTTTGAGTCTAACCCAAACCAATTAGGATTATATTGGGGTGTAATTAGATGACTTAAGACAGATATGAAAGTGTATAACTGAAAAGTTTCTCCCGGCCATTTTAGGTTAGGTTGGGTTTTGTTGTCTTTGTGAGTATTGTCTTTGTAGGTTAAGTTTAGTTTTTAGTGTGTTGTCTGTGGTTTTATTGTCTTTGAAGGTGTGTTGTGCTGTGTTGTCTTTCTGTTAGTTTAGTCAGTTTTTGCCTTTGATTCTAGTCTCCAGTTTTGTTTTAGTGTTTAGTTTTTAGGTTAGGTTTGGGGGTTCTGTCAGTTTAACAGTCTGTGTCAGTGATGTTAGTCCACTTTTGACTTTGAGTTTGAGTTTAGCTGAAGATTAGCTTTCTCTCTCTCTTCATGTTTCATTGCCAGACTTTGACCTTTTAAAAGTTACTTTCGAGCTGTCTGCCTAAGCAAAGAAAGATAATGTCTGTAATTCTCTGAAAGCTTCGAATTGTCTACGAATTGCCTTTTAAATGACTTTCAAATTGTAATCAAGCGACTACAAATAAAACAATTCTTTTTGGCACCTGAGGAGTTTATACTGCAAATTTCTGCTGAGTTCCAGTATTCGCAAAGTGCTACTGATAACCGAATAGCAGAGATGATATAAATTCCTTCAACTATACACAGTCGAATAATACAAGGAATCGAACAACTTAACACAGTCTATAAATAGTACAAATCTTACAACTTGTCGTATTGCGCCAGGACTTGATTCATCAACTAAGCTTCCCCCAAACTTGGCGTAGTTCGACAGGTTAAGATCCCTATAAATTTAAGATTCCTTCAGCGGTCAAACCACTATTGTGGAGAGGGGGCCATGGCACAGGGGACCTGAGGCCGAAGCTGTCGCCAGCCAAGCAGGGCAAGCCCCAACGCCAGCCTGCCACTGGGAGGCTGCCTCGAGGTAGGTAGCCTAGTCCCCGATGTCCGGAGACCGACAAGAACATTTCACATTGCCTCTGACAATTGACCCTGAATAGCCTTGAAGTAGATCAGCAAGTGGGCGGAAAGCCTGGCCTCACCCAATCTCGTCTCCAGGAATATACCACTGGCATGGAATGCTTCTGGGTTATTGGGGTGTGTTTCTGTGTCCACCCACATCTGCATTTGCCCCCATTTGGAGGTGAGAATCCTGCCCAAAGAAACAAGGAAGAGGGAAAGAATTAGTATTAGACACAAAAACATGCAGACAATACTCAGCAGGTCTCACACCATAAATGGAGAGGGAAACAGTCAAGGAAAGAAAGGTTGAGACCAAAAAGAAAATGCTGGAAAATCTCAGCAGGTCTGGCAGCATCTGTAGGGAGAGAAAAGAGCTAACGTTTCGAGTTCAGATAACCCTTTGTCAAAGCGTGAAGAAAGATTGCGATTCACCCCACATCTCAAAACACTTTACAACCAATTACTCTGGATGTGCAGTCATTGAAGTAATGTAGGAAGACAAACTGCTGATAATTTCAGCATTTAAAAAAAATTATTTCCTATTTCCAGCATCCACAGTGTTCCCGGTTTCCATTTAATGCCTTTCACTCATAAATCCCTTTACAGCCAATTAAGTAACTTTTGAAGGATTTGGATTTATTTATTGCCATGTGTACTGAGGGACAGTGAAAAGTATTTTTCTGTGTGCAGCTCAAACATTTTGTACATGAAAAGAAAATACGAAACAGGGCAACACAATATATACAATGTAAATACATTGACAAAATCTTTGACCCCCAATAATTACAGTCAACAGGTTTGTAAATGTAAACACAACTACTGTTTATAAAAAGAACTGTCATGAAAACCAGAAAATACAACTGGTTAACAACAAGCTAATACCCACTTTAACTTGCCACCCCCCTACACATATACACAAGACAAACAAACACAAAAGGGTGGAAAAGGGTAAAAATCACAAGTGGAGGGAAGGAAGAGTCCTGGTTCCACATGATGATCTTTAGCACACTTTTCTTCACATTAAAGTCTTTGATTTGCGACATGGAATTATCTTCTTTGTAGATCTGTTCATTCAGATTCTCTGTAGTTTAAAAATGCATTACTCTCAGCCCTCACAGTGGCCTTCTGGAGGGAGTTAGCTGGATCTCTCCGGCGAAACTTAGTAAAGTATTGACTCCTTCTTGCTTCCAGAATCAAAACTGAAACCAAACTCAGGACTTTGAAAAGCATTCCAGTGGATCAGATCCAATCACCACCTGTTACCGGGCAGAGCACAGCCTTTTGGACTGGCCACCAGCCAATCAATCGAACCCGAGTCCTAACCCATTTCTCTGTCACTGATGCTGGCGAGTCTGCAGCTTCTGTTTAAACCAGCGCAGCCATCCGATTCTTCCTGTTTGAATTAAAGATTCAGACTGCTTACCTTAAAGCGACATAAGAACTAGGAGCAGGAGTAGGCCATCTGGCCCCTCGAGCCTGCTCCGCCATTCAATGAGATCATGGCTGATCTTTTGTGGACTCAGCTCCACTTTCCGGCCCGAACACCATAACCCTTAATCCCTTTATTCTTCAAAAAACTATCTATCTTTATCTTAAAAACATTTAATGAAGGAGCCTCAAATGCTTCACATGGCAAGGAATTCCATAGATTCACAACCCTTTGGGTGAAGAAATTCCTCCTAAACTCAGTCCTAAGGGGCTGGTTTAGCACACTGCTAAATCGCTGGCTTTTAAAGTAGACCCAGGCAGGCCAGCAGCACGGATCAATTCCTGTACCAGCCTCCCCGAACAGGCGCCGGAATGTGGCGATTAGGGGCTTTTCACAGTAACTTCATTTGAAGCCTACTTGTGACAATAAGCAATTTTCATTTCAAATCTACTTCCCCTTATTTTGAGGCTATGCACCCTAGTTCAGCTTTCACCCGCCAGTGGAAACAACCTGCCCGCATCTATCCTATCCCCTTCATAATTGTATATGTTTCGAGAAGATCCCCCCCCTCATCCTTCTAATTTCCAACGAGTACAGTCCCAGTCTACTCAACCTCTCCTCGTAATCCAACCCCTTCAGCTCTGGGATTAACCTAGTGAATCTCCTCTGCACACCCTCCAGCGCCAGTACGTCCTTTCTCAGGTAAGGAGACCAAAATTGAACACAATACTCCAGGTGTGGCCTCACTAACACCTTATACAATTGCAGCATAACCTCACTAGTCTTAAACTCCATCCCTCTAGCAATGAAGGACAAAATTCCATTTGCCTTCTTAATCACCTGTTGCACCTGTAAACCAACTCTTTGCGACTCATGCACTAGCACACCCAGGTCTCTGCACAGCAGCATGTTTTAATATTTTATTTAAATAATCCCTTTTGCTGTTATTCATACCAAAATGGATAACCTCACATTTGTCAACATTGTATTCCATCTGCCAGACTCTAGCCCATTCACTTAACCTATCCAAATCCCTCTGCAGACTTCCAGTATCCTCTGCACTTTTTGCTTTACCACTCATCTTAGTGTCGTCTGCAAACTTGGACACATTGCCCTTGGTCCCAACTCCAAATCATCTATGTAAATTGTGGGCCGAACACTGATCCCTGATGTCCATTAATCATCCATGGATCAAAAAATGTAACAACAAAAATAAAAGAAAAATGTCGGCATAGGCTTGGAGGGCCGAAGGACCTGTTCCTGTGCTGTACTTGTCTTTCTTCTTTGTTTGAAATAAGGGAATAAATTGGACGGACCCTTACACTGTGCTGTCATAGTTCGGTGTTGCAACGATTAATGATTGTAAGTTCACATACAGGACACAATTCTTTTCTTAATCAGTGAATGGAAATTCTGGGTAGCATCATTCAGAAATGGAAGCAGAGGTTCACTTCCTCATTTGGGTGGAGAAAGAGAGAGCTCAGTGAAATCTTACGGCTGCTCAGAGTTTGGTTAAATCCTAACCGGGTAGCACAGTGGTTAGCACTGTTGATTCATAGCGCCAGGGTCCTGGCTTCTATTCCCGCTTGGGTCACTGTCTGTGCGGGGTCTGCACATTCTCCTGAGGTATGCATGGGTTTCCTCCAGGTGCTCCGGTTTCCTCCCACAAGTCCCGAAAGACGTGCTTGTTAGGTGAATTGGACATTCTGAATTCTCCCTCTGTGACCCGAACAGACGCCGGAATGTGGCGACGAGGGGATTTTCACAGTAACTTCATTGCAGTGGTAATGTAATGTAAACCTCCTGATTTACCAAAGACTGTTCACCAATTACAAGGCACAAATCAGGAGTGTAATGGAATACTCTCCACTTGCCTGGATGAGTGCAGCTCCAAAAGATGCACTGCAGCAACTCATCAAGCCTCCTTCTTCAGTACCTTACAAACCCCAGGGTCTCTACCATCCAGAAGGACAAGAGCAGCAGATACCTGGGAACCCCACCACCTGCAGGTTCCCCTCCAAGCCACTCACCATCCTGACTGTCGGGCCAAAATGCTGGATCTCCTTCCCTAAGCGCACACAGACTGCAGCGGTTCAAGAAGGCAGCTCACCACCACCTTCTCATGGGACAATTAGGGATGAGCAATAAATGCTGGCCCAGCCAGCGATGCCCACAGCCCATGAATGAATAAAGAAACCTAATTCACAACTGGAAACACCAAGCCTGCAGAGATTACCTTGATCTGTTGAATCCCTCCCTCTTAGGCAACAGGCTGTATAAATAACTGACGATGGTTCCAGGGACATTAACCTCATGAACAAATATGCCAAGAACATGTTTTCTGCAGTGGTGCTGACAGTTTTAAATAATCTGTTTTGAAGACTTTTGCATTACAGACGCAGGTTTCATTCGTGAGTATCGGTGACTTTAATTTTTATTTTAGCACAGAATAGCTGAACAGCGTTTGTTCATTTCCCGTAGACAGAAACAGAATCATATTGCAATTTATATGGGACTAATAAGGGGATGTTAAATTGGACAGGGTTTCCTTATTCTTTTCATACTTCGTAAACAAATTTCCAATACTTAGTGTGGCGACTCTTGAGAAAGAAGGATTTAGACAGTACCTTTCACAGCCTCAGGCCAATCGAGTGAAACATGCTCTTTATCAAGAGTATCATGAGACCATTACCACGCAACTGGTCATTTCAACTACTCAGAAATGCTGTTAATCTTTCATTAAATCTTCACTTTACCTCTTTTCCTTAGTGTTTGAATTACTTATTGCCACTGTAGCAGCAACGTCGAATGCACCAAGTTTTCTGATTGTTTTGGGGATCTATGAGATTCCTGGACTTTCACAAAATGTTCATGATTTTGAAATGTAGCACATCTGTAGTGACTGCAACGTGTGGAGGTCATGTGCACATAAATATGTGCAGAGTGTGAGGACATTTTGTGTACGCAGTGTGGACAACGCGTGTACGCAGTGTGGACATGGAGTGTAAGCAGTGTGGACGCAATCTAGACATGGTGTGTATGCAGTGTGGACATGGTATGGACGCAATCTAGACATGGTGTGTACGCAGTGTGGACATGATGTGTATGCAGTGTGGACATGATGTGTACGCAGTGTAGACATGGTGTTTATGCAGTGCGAACATGGTGTATGCGCGGTGTAGACATGGTGTGTACGCAGTGTGGACATGATGTGTACGCAGTGTGGACATGATGTGTACGCAGTGCGGACATGATGTGTATGCAGTGTGGACATGCTGTGGCGCAATCTAGACATGGAGTGTACGCAGTGTGGACATGGTGTGTACGCAGTGTGGACATGATGTGTACGCAGTGTAGACATGGTGTTTATGCAGTGTGAACATGGTGTATGCGCGGTGTAGACATGGTGTGTGCGCAGTGTGGACATGGTGTTGACGCAGTGTGGACATGGTGTGTACACAGTGTGGACATGGTGTGTACGCAGTGTGGACATGGTCTGTACGCAGTGTGGACATGGTCTGTACGCAGTGTGGACATGGTGTGTATGCAGTGGACATGGTGTGTATGCAATTGACTGGCGTGTACGCAATCTGGACATGGTGTGTAAGCAGTGTGGACATGGTGCGTAAGCAGTGTGGACATGGTGTGTACGCAGTGTGGACATGGTGTGGACGCGGTGTGTACGCAGTGTATACATGGTGTTTATGCAGTGTGAACATGGTGTATGCGTGGTGTAGACATGGTGTGTACGCAGTGCAGACATGAGGTGTACTCAGTGTGGACATGGTGTGTATGCAGTGTGGACATGGTCTGTACGCAGCGTGGACATGGTCTGTACGCAGTGTGGACATGGTGTGTACGCAGTGAGGACATGGTCTGTACGCAGCATGGACATGGTGTGTACACGGTGTGGACATGGTGTGTATGCAGTGTGGACATGGTCTGTACGCAGCGTGGACATGGTCTGTACGCAGTGTGGACATGGTGTGTACGCAGTGTGGACATGGTCTGTACGCAGCATGGACATGGTGTGTATACAGTGTGGACATGGTGTGTACGCAGTGTAGACATGGTCTGTACGCAGCATGGACATGGTCTGTACGCAGCGTGGACATGGTGTGTATGCAGTGTGGACATGGTCTGTACGCAGCGTGGACATGGTGTGTACGCAGCGTGGACATGGTCTGTACGCAGCATGGACATGGTCTGTACGCAGCGTGGACATGGTGTGTATGCAGTGTGGACATGGTGTGTATGCAGTGTGGACATGGTCTGTACGCAGCGTGGACATGGTCTGTACGCAGTGTGGACATGGTCTGTACGCAGTGTGGACATGGTGTGTACGCAGCGTGGACATGGTCTGTACGCAGCGTGGACATGGTCTGTACGCAGCGTGGACATGGTGTGTACGCAGCGTGGACATGGTGTGTACGCAGCATGGACATGGTCTGTACGCAGCATGGACATGGTCTGTACGCAGCGTGGACATGGTCTGTACGCAGCGTGGACATGGTGTGTACGCAGCGTGGACATGGTCTGTACGCAGCGTGGACATGGTCTGTACGCAGCGTGGACATGGTCTGTACGCAGTGTGGACATGGTGTGTATGCAGTGTGGACATGGTCTGTACGCAGCGTGGACATGGTCTGTACGCAGCGTGGACATGGTGTGTACGCAGTGTGGACATGGTGTGTACGCAGCGTGGACATGGTCTGTACGCAGTGTGGACATGGTGAGTAAGCAGTGTGGACATGGTGTGTACGCAGTGTGGACATGGTGTGTACGCAGTGTGGACATGGTGTGTACGCAGTGCGGACATGGTGTGTATGCAGTGTGGATATGGTGTGTACGCAGTGTGGACACGTGTGTACGCGGTGTGGACACGGTATGTACGCAGTGTGGATATGGTCTGTACGCAGCGTGGACATGGTCTGTACGCAGTGTGGACATGGTGTGTACGCAGTGTGGACATGGTGTGTATGCAGTGTGGACATGGTCTGTACGCAGCGTGGACATGGTCTGTACGCAGTGTGGACATGGTGTGTACGCAGTGAGGACATGGTCTGTACGCAGCGTGGACATGGTCTGTACGCAGCGTGGACATGGTGTGTACGCATTGTGGACATGGTGTGTACGCAGCATGGACATGGTCTGTACGCAGCATGGACATGGTCTGTACGCAGCGTGGACATGGTCTGTATGCAGCGTGGACATGGTCTGTACGCAGCGTGGACATGGTGTGTATGCAGTGTGGACATGGTCTGTACGCAGCGTGGACATGGTCTGTACGCAGTGTGGACATGGTGTGTACGCAGTGTGGACATGGTCTGTACGCAGCGTGGACATGGTCTGTACGCAGCGTGGACATGGTGTGTACGCAGTGTGGACATGGTCTGTACGCAGCATGGACATGGTGTGTACACAGTGTGGACATGGTGTGTATGCAGTGTGGACATGGTCTGTACGCAGCGTGGACATGGTCTGTACGCAGTGTGGACATGGTGTGTACGCAGTGAGGACATGGTCTGTACGCAGCATGGACATGGTGTGTACACAGTGTGGACATGGTGTGTATGCAGTGTGGACATGGTCTGTACGCAGCGTGGACATGGTCTGTACGCAGTGTGGACATGGTGTGTACGCAGTGTGGACATGGTCTGTACGCAGCATGGACATGGTGTGTATACAGTGTGGACATGGTGTGTACGCAGTGTGGACATGGTCTGTACGCAGCATGGACATGGTCTGTACGCAGCGTGGACATGGTGTGTATGCAGTGTGGACATGGTCTGTACGCAGCGTGGACATGGTCTGTACGCAGGGTGGACATGGTGTGTACGCAGCATGGACATGGTCTGTACGCAGCGTGGACATGGTCTGTACGCAGCATGGACATGGTCTGTACGCAGCATGGACATGGTCTGTACGCAGCGTGGACATGGTGTGTATGCAGTGTGGACATGGTCTGTACGCAGCGTGGACATGGTCTGTACGCAGTGTGGACATGGTGTGTACGCAGTGTGGACATGGTGTGTACGCAGTGTGGACATGGTGTGTACGCAGTGTGGACATGGTCTGTACACAGCGTGGACATGGTCTGTACGCAGCGTGGACATGGTGTGTACGCATTGTGGACATGGTGTGTACGCAGCATGGACATGGTCTGTACGCAGCATGGACATGGTCTGTATGCAGCGTGGACATGGTCTGTACGCAGCGTGGACATGGTGTGTATGCAGCGTGGACATGGTCTGTACGCAGCGTGGACATGGTGTGTACGCAGTGTGGACATGGTGTGTACGCAGCGTGGACATGGTCTGTACGCAGTGTGGACATGGTGAGTAAGCAGTGTGGACATGGTGTGTACGCAGTGTGGACATGGTGTGTACGCAGTGTGGACATGGTGTGTACGCAGTGCGGACATGGTGTGTATGCAGTGTGGATATGGTGTGTACGCAGTGTGGACACGTGTGTACGCGGTGTGGACACGGTATGTACGCAGTGTGGATATGGTCTGTACGCAGCGTGGACATGGTCTGTACGCAGTGTGGACATGGTGTGTACGCAGTGTGGACATGGTGTGTATGCAGTGTGGACATGGTCTGTACGCAGCGTGGACATGGTCTGTACGCAGTGTGGACATGGTGTGTACGCAGTGAGGACATGGTCTGTACGCAGCGTGGACATGGTCTGTACGCAGCGTGGACATGGTGTGTACGCATTGTGGACATGGTGTGTACGCAGCATGGACATGGTCTGTACGCAGCATGGACATGGTCTGTACGCAGCGTGGACATGGTCTGTATGCAGCGTGGACATGGTCTGTACGCAGCGTGGACATGGTGTGTATGCAGTGTGGACATGGTCTGTACGCAGCGTGGACATGGTCTGTACGCAGTGTGGACATGGTGTGTACGCAGTGTGGACATGGTCTGTACGCAGCGTGGACATGGTCTGTACGCAGCGTGGACATGGTGTGTACGCAGTGTGGACATGGTCTGTACGCAGCATGGACATGGTCTGTACGCAGCATGGACATGGTGTGTACGCAGTGTGGACATGGTCTGTACGCAGCATGGACATGGTGTGTACACAGTGTGGACATGGTGTGTATGCAGTGTGGACATGGTCTGTACGCAGCGTGGACATGGTCTGTACGCAGTGTGGACATGGTGTGTACGCAGTGAGGACATGGTCTGTACGCAGCATGGACATGGTGTGTACACAGTGTGGACATGGTGTGTATGCAGTGTGGACATGGTCTGTACGCAGCGTGGACATGGTCTGTACGCAGTGTGGACATGGTGTGTACGCAGTGTGGACATGGTCTGTACGCAGCATGGACATGGTGTGTATACAGTGTGGACATGGTGTGTACGCAGTGTGGACATGGTCTGTACGCAGCATGGACATGGTCTGTACGCAGCGTGGACATGGTGTGTATGCAGTGTGGACATGGTCTGTACGCAGCGTGGACATGGTCTGTACGCAGGGTGGACATGGTGTGTACGCAGCATGGACATGGTCTGTACGCAGCGTGGACATGGTCTGTACGCAGCATGGACATGGTCTGTACGCAGCATGGACATGGTCTGTACGCAGCGTGGACATGGTGTGTATGCAGTGTGGACATGGTCTGTACGCAGCGTGGACATGGTCTGTACGCAGTGTGGACATGGTGTGTACGCAGTGTGGACATGGTGTGTACGCAGTGTGGACATGGTGTGTACGCAGTGTGGACATGGTCTGTACACAGCGTGGACATGGTCTGTACGCAGCGTGGACATGGTGTGTACGCATTGTGGACATGGTGTGTACGCAGCATGGACATGGTCTGTACGCAGCATGGACATGGTCTGTATGCAGCGTGGACATGGTCTGTACGCAGCGTGGTCATGGTGTGTATGCAGCGTGGACATGGTCTGTACGCAGCGTGGACATGGTCTGTACGCAGTGTGGACATGGTGTGTACGCAGTGTGGACATGGTCTGTACGCAGCGTGGACATGGTCTGTACGCAGCGTGGACATGGTGTGTACGCAGTGTGGACATGGTGTGTACGCAGCATGGACATGGTGTGTACGCAGTGTGGACATGGTCTGTACGCAGCATGGACATGGTGTGTACACAGTGTGGACATGGTGTGTATGCAGTGTGGACATGGTCTGTACGCAGCGTGGACATGGTCTGTACGCAGTGTGGACATGGTGTGTACGCAGTGAGGACATGGTCTGTACGCAGCATGGACATGGTGTGTACACAGTGTGGACATGGTGTGTACGCAGTGTGGACATGGTCTGTACGCAGCGTGGACATGGTCTGTACGCAGTGTGGACATGGTGTGTACGCAGTGTGGACATGGTCTGTACGCAGCATGGACATGGTGTGTATACAGTGTGGACATGGTGTGTACGCAGCGTGGACATGGTCTGTACGCAGTGTGGACATGGTGTGTACGCAGCGTGGACATGGTCTGTACGCAGCGTGGACATGGTCTGTACGCAGCGTGGACATGGTGTGTACGCAGCGTGGACATGGTGTGTACGCAGCATGGACATGGTCTGTACGCAGCGTGGACATGGTCTGTACGCAGCGTGGACATGGTCTGTACGCAGCGTGGACATGGTGTGTACGCAGCGTGGACATGGTGTGTACGCAGTGTGGACATGGTGTGTACGCAGCGTGGACATGGTCTGTACGCAGCGTGGACATGGTCTGTACGCAGTGTGGACATGGTGTGTACGCAGTGTGGACATGGTCTGTACGCAGCGTGGACATGGTCTGTACGCAGCGTGGACATGGTGTGTAAGCAGTGTGGACATGGTGTGTACGCAGTGTGGACATGGTGTGTACGCAGCGTGGACATGGTCTGTACGCAGTGTGGACATGGTGAGTAAGCAGTGTGGACATGGTGTGTACGCAGTGTGGACATGGTGTGTACGCAGTGTGGACATGGTCTGTACGCAGCGTGGACATGGTCTGTACGCAGCGTGGACATGGTCTGTACGCAGCGTGGACATGGTGTGTAAGCAGTGTGGACATGGTGTGTACGCAGTGTGGACATGGTGTGTACGCAGTGTGGACATGGTCTGTACGCAGCGTGGACATGGTCTGTACGCAGTGTGGACATGGTGTGTACGCAGTGTGGACATGGTCTGTACGCAGCGTGGACATGGTCTGTACGCAGCGTGGACATGGTGTGTACGCAGTGTGGACATGGTGTGTACGCAGCGTGGACATGGTCTGTACGCAGCGTGGACATGGTCTGTACGCAGCGTGGACATGGTCTGTACGCAGCGTGGACATGGTGTGTACGCAGTGTGGACATGGTGTGTACGCAGCGTGGACATGGTCTGTACGCAGCGTGGACATGGTCTGTACGCAGTGTGGACATGGTGTGTACGCAGTGTGGACATGGTCTGTACGCAGCGTGGACATGGTCTGTACGCAGCGTGGACATGGTGTGTAAGCAGTGTGGACATGGTGTGTACCCAGTGTGGACATGGTGTGTACGCAGCGTGGACATGGTCTGTACGCAGTGTGGATATGGTGTGTATACAGTGTGGACATGGTGTGTACGCAGTGTGGACATGGTCTGTACGCAGCGTGGACATGGTCTGTACGCAGCGTGGACATGGTGTGTACGCAGTGTGGACATGGTGTGTACGCAGCGTGGACATGGTCTGTACGCAGTGTGGACATGGTGAGTAAGCAGTGTGGACATGGTGTGTATGCAGTGTGGATATGGTGTGTACGCAGTGTGGACACGTGTGTATGCAGTGTGGACACGGTCTGTACGCTGTGTGGACATGGTGTGGACGCGGTGTGTACGCAGTGTGGATATGGTGTGTACGCAGTGTGAACATGGTGTGTACGCAGTGTGGACATGGTGTGTACCCAGTGTGGACAGAGTGTGTACACAGTCTGGATATGGTGTGTACGCAGTGTGGACATGGTGTGTACGCAGTGTGGACAGAGTGTGTACGCAGTGTTTACAGTGGGTGGATAGGTTATTCTCATCAATGTTGTAATCTGCAACTACACAGCCACAGGGTGAACACCGCGGTATGGGTGGAAACGAGTTAAAATGCTACCATTTGCCCTGAAGCCACTGCTCTCTGAAAGCTGTGTGTGCATTAACAAATCTCTATCTCTCCACTGTAGGGACCCATGGAGAAGATCATGCAGTTCCTGATCATTCTGCTTGGGATAGGGGTCAGCTCTGCCTGTCCAGAAAAATGTTTTTGTTATCCAAAACTTGTCGACTGCCGCGGCCTCGCTCTGCAGAATATTCCGCCTTACATCAGATCTGGAACAGAGACGCTGTTCCTGGACAGGAATTCCCTGATCAGCATCCCTCACAACGCCTTCGGAGATTTCGCAAACCTGAGCTATCTTGGCTTATCAAACAATCGCCTCCATCTTCAAAACTACACATTCGAACCTCTGCTTAAACTGCAGACCTTGGACCTGTCTGCAAACCACTTGTCGGAACTCGGGGAAATTCTACTTGGAAACCTTTCAAATCTCACCTGGCTAAACCTGGCCAACAACAAGTTAGGACGGTTTCCCCCAGTGACGTCACTTGCCAAACTAACCTATTTGGATCTGTCCAACAATGAGTTAGTAGTGTTCCAAGAAACATTCAAGCATCTCCCTCAGCTGGACACACTATTTCTCAATGATAACCAACTAAAGACTCTCCCAGAAACTGGCTTTGACCAGTTATTTCTCCTTGAAGTTCTTGACTTGTCGAACAATGACCTGCGCTCCCTGCCTTCCCGATTTTTCAATAACCATCGCAAGCTAACCGACTTGCGCCTTGACGGCAACAGGCTCAAAAACCTCACAGCAACTTCATTTCCCCGTCTGGACGATCTACAGTACTTGACCATCTCTGGAAACGGCATCATTAATTTTCCTCCTCAGCTCTTTGGTAACTTAACAAAACTATTAAAACTCGACTTGTCCAACAATTCATTAACCTTCCTGCCGAATAATTTCCTTTCCAATTTGGCAGCGTTGCAGGTGTTGAAACTCTCCGACAATTTCATTGACAAGTTGGCAGCTGGCATATTCAAATATAATCCAAAACTACTTTACCTTCATTTAGACAGCAACAACCTCAGTACCCTCCCGGTCTTTGAAGGACTCCAGCAGTTAGAGGAGTTGACCCTGTCCTTTAACAGGCTGGTTGGATTTCCAAGAGAATTTGCTGACAATCTTATCAAACTAGAATGCCTCCAGGCCACCAGCAACCTCATCGGGCAATGGGACCTCGAAGGGTTTCGGAACACTTCTTCTGTGCTGTTAGCTAACAATCCAATCTGCTCCAGCAAGGGCGAGGAAGCACGGGTGCAATTCACAAACATTGACTGTGCAAAGAACCATTGTTAATCTGCTTGAGAGCCAGCTTTAAAACATTCTCAATCAGCCCTATGCACAAATGACATTGGCAGATTCACCATTAGTCCCTTGGTAAGACAGAAATTCAGTTTGCTTAAAACAGAGACCTGTTGTTGCCGTTTTTTCAAAAGTGTAAACACCACGTGAAGCAAGCCGTCTCATTCTGCGGCTAGCCAGTGGCCACACGAGCTGTATTTCCCACCAATGGGATGCTACCGTCAGTCCAAAAAGATTTACTGTCGCCTGCACAATTGAGCAATCCCAGATCTGGTCCAATCAATGTCTGGTCACACAGCCCAGAGATTGGCTGATGTAATCAAACAGCAGCTTTCTCCCTGGCAATTCCTGGGCCAATCAGCACCCTTTTCTCCTGCACTATAAACTGCTGTGATTGTCTGAAATTTGGTATTCTTGCATTTGTCCTGATGAGTCCAAGAAAAAAGCTTTGACAACATGTGTCTCTTTTCAGTGTTATTTCCCATGAGATAGAAGCAAAGGGATTTGACCATTTAAAAATACATTGCATTATTTTAATAAATGCCATCATTTGGAGTTCAAAGCCTTGTCTTATTACGCATGCCAGTGACACTCATATCCCATGAATGAACTAAAATTAGAACGCGTGTATTTCCATAATTTACAATGAAAGAAGAAACACTTGTAATCATATAGCGCCACTCACAGCCTCAAGGGGTCCCAGTGCAATACTTTTTGCGTGTAGTCCCTGTTGTAATGAAGACAACATAGCAGCCAATTTGCACATAGCAAGCTCCCACGCATAGCAAATATGACCTGATCAATTAAGTTTAAGGGCCCTTCCTGTTGCGTCCCTTATTTTCCATTTCTTTATTTTTGCTGTTATCTTTTTGACCCATGGATGGTGAATGGACAAATATCTTTAAGTCGAGCAGGGGAAGTGAGGAATTCAAAAAATGACAAAAGAGTGCTCGCTTTTGGAAAGTAGAACTCAGACTTTTCGGCACCTGAGAGATGGGTGGGACTCGGTTCCATTGGTTGGCTGGTGGCCAATCATAGATTATCATAGAATTTACAGTGCAGAAGGAGGCCATTCAGCCCATCGAGTCTGCACCGGCTCTTGGAAAGAGCACCCTACCCAAGCCCACACCCCCACCCTGTCCCCATAACCCAGTAAACCCGCCTAACACTAAGGGCAATTTTGGACATTAAGGGCAATTTATCATGGCCAATCCACCTAACCTGCACACCTTTGGACTGTGGGAGGAAACCGGAGTACCCGGAGGAAACCCACGCACACACGGGGAGGATGTGCAGACTCTGCACAGACAGTGACCCAAGCCGGAATCGAACCTGGGACCCTGGAGCTGTGAAGCAATTGTGCTAACCACAATGCTACCGTGCTGCCCAGTGAATTGAATTGGCCAAATGGCTGTATTCTGCCTGGTAACAGACGGTGATTAGGTCCTGCCGGAGGGCGGTGATTTTCAGAGAGCCAGGGGAAGGGCAGTTGGAGTCCCCGTTGCTCAGAGGAAAGAAGTTGCTTTCTCTCTCGTGGCTGCTCCAGAAAACCACAGCTTTACACAGAATCTGCATGAATTTACAGTGAAAACCACGAAGGCCGAGATTGAAGGAAGGTGTGCTATAAAACAACCACCTGAAACAAAGACTTTTATCCCTTTCTCCTCCCCTCTCTATTTGTCTTGTTTGTGTGTGTGTGTGTGTGTACAGAGGGTAGGACAAGTTTAAGTGGGTAGTGAAGAATTAGATAGTAGTTAACCTGTTTTATTTCTAGCATATTTGATTACAGTTATTATTAAATGAATTGTGTTCATCTTTACAAACCTGGTGATTCTAGTTATTGTGCAGCCAAGGGCCAAAGACTTTGGGTGTTCTCTAAGAATTATTTATTAATTTCAATTGACTCCGGGGCAATTGGGAATGGAATAAAAAAAAATATTTTTTATTCATTTACGGGATGTGGGCCTCGTGGTCAGACCAGCATTTATTGCCCATCCCTAGCTGCCCTTCAGAACGTGGGGGTGAGCTGCCTTCTTGAACCGCTGCAGTCCTTGAGATGTAGGTCCACCCACTGTGCTGTTAGGGAGGGAGTTCCAGGATGTTTCCCCAGCGATAGTGAAGGAACGGCGATATATTTTGATATTTCAGTCAGGGCGGTGAGTGACTGGGAGGGGAACCTCCAGGTGGTGGGGTTCCCAGGTATCTGCTGCTCTTGCCCTGCTAGATGGCAGAGGTCGTGGGTTTGGAAGGTGCTGCCGTAAGAGGATTGGTGATTAACTGCAGTGCACCTTGTGGAGGATCACACAGCTGCCACTGTTTGTCGGTGCTGGAGGGTTTGACCGCTCACTAGTCCATGTTGTGAGCGATGGGGCAAGTGTGATCCAGCATATCGGAGCTCATTCAGCTCTTATTCTTCAAAAAGGTGCCATGGGATATTTTGCATTCAACTGAAAGAGAAGACCAGGCTTTGGTTGAAATAGGGTCCAAAAGATAACAGCTCCAACAGTGAGCACTCCCTCCTTACAATCCATCTGACAGTGCAGCACTCCCTCCTTACAATCCATCTGACAGTGCAGCACTCCCTCAGCACTGACACTCTGACAGTGCAGCACTCGCTCAGTACTGACCCTCTGACAGTGCGGCACTCCTTCAGTACTGACCCTCTGACAGTGCGGCACTCCCTCAGTACTGACCCTCTGACAGTGCAGCACTCCCTCAGCACTGACCCTCTGACAGTGCAGCACTCCCTCAGCACTGACCCTCTGACAGTGCAGCACTCCCTCAGTACTGACCCTCTGACAGTGCAGCACTCCCTCCTTACAATCCGTCTGACAGTGCAGCGCTCCCTCAGTACTGACCCTCTGACAATGCAGCACTCCCTCAGCACTGACCCTCTGACAGTGCAGCACTCCCTCCTTACAATCCGTCTGACAGTGCAGCGCTCCCTCAGTACTGACCCTCTGACAGTGCAGCACTCCCTCAGTACTGACTCCCACAGTGCGGCACTCCCTCAGTACTGACCCTCTGACAGTGCAGCACTCCCTCAGTACTGACCCTCTGACAGTGCAGCACTCCATCAGTACTGACCCTCTGACAGTGCAGCACTCCCTCAGTACTGACCCTCTGACAGTGCAGCACTCCCTCAGTACTGACCCTCTGACAGTGCAGCACTCCCTCAGTACTGACCCTCTGACAGTGCGGCACTCCCTCAGTACTGACCCTCTGACAGAGCAGCACTCCCTCAGTACTGACCCTCTGACAGTGCAGCTATCCCTCAGCACTGACCCTCTGACAGTGCAGCGATCCCTCAGTACTGACCCTCTGACAGTGCAGCACTCCCTCAGTACTGACCCTCTGACAGTGCGGCACTCCCTCAGTACTGACCCTCTGACAAGGCAGCACTCCCTCAGCACTGACCCTCTGACAGTGCAGCACTCCCTCCTTACAATCCGTCTGACAGTGCAGCGCTCCCTCAGTACTGACCCTCTGACAGTGCAGCACTCCCTCAGTACTGACTCCCACAGTGCGGCACTCCCTCAGTACTGACCCTCTGACAGTGCAGCACTCCCTCAGTACTGACCCTCTGACAGTGCAGCACTCCATCAGTACTGACCCTCTGACAGTGCAGCACTCCCTCAGTACTGACCCTCTGACAGTGCAGCACTCCCTCAGCACTGACCCTCTGACAGTGCAGCACTCCCTCCTTACAATCCGTCTGACAGTGCAGCGCTCCCTCAGTACTGACCCTCTGACAATGCAGCACTCCCTCAGCACTGACCCTCTGACAGTGCAGCACTCCCTCCTTACAATCCGTCTGACAGTGCAGCGCTCCCTCAGTACTGACCCTCTGACAGTGCAGCACTCCCTCAGTACTGACTCCCACAGTGCGGCACTCCCTCAGTACTGACCCTCTGACAGTGCAGCACTCCCTCAGTACTGACCCTCTGACAGTGCAGCACTCCATCAGTACTGACCCTCTGACAGTGCAGCACTCCCTCAGTACTGACCCTCTGACAGTGCAGCACTCCCTCAGTACTGACCCTATGACAGTGCAGCACTCCCTCAGTACTGACCCTCTGACAGTGCGGCACTCCCTCATAGAACATAGAACATAGAACAATACAGCGCAGTACAGGCCCTTCGGCCCACGATGTTGCACCGAAACAAAAGCCATCTAACCTACACTATACCATTATCATCCATATGTTTATCCAATAAACTTTTAAATGCCCTTAATGTTGGCGAGTTCACTACTGTAGCAGGTAGGGCATTCCACGGCCTCACTACTCTTTGCGTAAAGAACCTACCCCTGACCTCTGTCCTATATCTATTACCCCTCAGTTTAAGGCTATGTCCCCTCGTGCTAGCCATTTCCATCCGCGGGAGAAGGCTCTCACTGTCCACCCTATCTAACCCTCTGATCATTTTGTATGCCTCTATTAAGTCTCCTCTTAACCTTCTTCTCTCTAACGAAAACAACCTCAAGTCCATCAGCCTTTCCTCATAAGATTTTCCCTCCATACCAGGCAACATCCTGGTAAATCTCCTCTGCACCCGTTCCAAAGCCTCCACGTCCTTCCTATAATGCGGTGACCAGAACTGTACGCAATACTCCAAATGCGGCCGTACCAGAGTTCTGTACAGCTGCAACATGACCTCCTGACTCCGGAACTCAATCCCTCTACCAATAAAGGCCAACACTCCATAGGCCTTCTTCACCACCCTATCAACCTGGGTGGCAACTTTCAGGGATCTATGTACATGGACACCTAGATCCCTCTGCTCATCCACACTTTCAAGAACTTTTCCATTAGCCACATATTCCACATTCCTGTTTTTCCTTCCAAAGTGAATCACCTCACACTTCTCTACATTAAACTCCATTTGCCACCTCTCAGCCCAGCACTGCAGCTTATCTATATCCCTCTGTAACCTGCTACTTCCTTCCTCACTATCGACAACACCACCGACTTTAGTATCGTCTGCAAATTTACTCACCCACCCTTCTGCGCCTTCCTCTAGGTCATTGATAAAAATGACAAACAGCAACGGCCCCAGAACAGATCCTTGTGGTACTCCACTTGTGACAGAACTCCATTCTGAACATTTCCCATCAACCACCACCCTCTGTCTTCTTTCAGCTAGCCAATTTCTGATCCACATCTCTAAATCACCCTCAATCCCGAGCCTCCGTATTTTCTGCAATAGCCTACCGTGGGGAACCTTATCAAACGCTTTGCTGAAATCCATATACACCACATCAACTGCTCTACCCTCGTCTACCTGTTCAGTCACCTTCTCAAAGAACTCGATAAGGTTTGTGAGGCATGACCTACCCTTCACAAAGCCATGCTGACTATCCCTGATCATATTATTCCTATCTAGATGATTATAAATCTTGTCTCTTATAATGCCCTCCAAGACTTTACCCACTACAGACGTGAGGCTCACCGGTCTATAGTTGCCGGGGTTGTCTCTGCTCCCCTTTTTGAACAAAGGGACCACATTTGCTATCCTCCAGTCCTCTGGCACTATTCCTGTATCCAATGATGACATAAAAATCAAAGCCAATGGTCCAGCAATCTCTTCCCTGGCCTCCCAGAGAATCCTAGGATAAATCCCATCAGGCCCCGGGGACTTATCTATTTTCAGCCTGTCCAGAATTGCCAACACCTCTTCCCTACTTACCTCAATGCCATCTAATCTATTTACCTGGAGCTCAGCATTCTCCTCCACAACATTATCTTTTTCCTGAGTGAATACTGACGAAAAATATTCATTTAGTATCTCGCCTATCTCTTCAGACTCTACACACAACTTCCCATCCCTGTCCTTGACTGGTCCTACTCTGTCCCTAGTCATTCGCTTATGACTAGGCACTCCCTCAGTACTGACCCTCTGACAGTGCGGCACTCCCTCAGTACTGACCCTCTGACAAGGCAGCACTCCCTCAGCACTGACCCTCTGACAGTGCAGCACTCCCTCCTTACAATCCGTCTGACAGTGCAGCGCTCCCTCAGTACTGACCCTCTGACAGTGCAGCACTCCCTCAGTACTGACTCCCACAGTGCGGCACTCCCTCAGTACTGACCCTCTGACAGTGCAGCACTCCCTCAGTACTGACCCTCTGACAGTGCGGCACTCCCTCAGTACTGACCCTCTGACAGTGCGGCACTCCCGCAGTACTGACCCTCTGACAGAGCAGCACTCCCTCAGTACTGACCCTCTGACAGTGCAGCTATCCCTCAGCACTGACCCTCTGACAGTGCAGCGATCCCTCAGTACTGACCCTCTGACAGTGCAGCACTCCCTCAGTACTGACCCTCTGACAGTGCGGCACTCCCTCAGTACTGACCCTCTGACAAGGCAGCACTCCCTCAGCACTGACCCTCTGACAGTGCAGCACTCCCTCCTTACAATCCGTCTGACAGTGCAGCGCTCCCTCAGTACTGACCCTCTGACAGTGCAGCTATCCCTCAGCACTGACCCTCTGACAGTGCGGCACTCCCTCAGTACTGACCCTCTGACAGTGCAGCACTCCCTCAGTACTGACCCTCTGGCAGTGCAGCACTCCCTCAGTACTGACCCTCTGACAGTGCGGCACTCCCTCAGTACTGACCCTCTGACAGTGCAGCACTCCCTCAGTACTGACCCTCTGACAGTGCGGCACTCCCTCAGTACTGACCCTCTGACAGTGCGGCACTCCCTCAGTACTGAACCTCTGACAGTGCAGCACTCCCTCAGTACTGACCCTCTGACAGTGCAGCACTCCCTTAGTACTGACCCTCTGGCAGTGCAGCACTCCCTCAGTACTGACCCTCTGGCAGTGCAGCACTCCTTCAGTACTGACCCTCTGACAGTGCAGCACTCCCTCAGTACTGACCCTCTGACAGTGCAGCCCTCCCTCAGTACTGACTCTGTAACAGTGCGGCACTCCCTCAGTACTGACCCTCTGGCAGTGCAGCACTCCCTCAGTACTGACCCTCTGACAGTGCAGCACTCCCTCAGGACTGACCCTCTGACAGTGCAGCACTCCCTCAGTACTGACTCTCTGACAGTGCAGCTCTCCCTCAGTACTGACCCTCTGACAGTGCAGCACTCCCTCAGTACTGACCCTCTGACAGTGCAGCACTCCCTCAGTACTGACTCTCTGACAGTGCAGCACTCCCTCAGTACTGACTCTCTGACAGTGCAGCACTCCCTCAGTACTGACCCTCTGACAGTGCAGTGCTCCCTCAGTACTGACCCTCTGACAGTGCGGCACTCCCTCAGTACTGACCCTCTGACAGTGCGGCACTCCCTCAGTACTGACCCTCTGACAGTGCGGCACTCCCTCAGTACTGACCCTCTGACAGTGCGGCACTCTCTCAGTAGTGACCCTATGACAGTGCGGCACTCCCTCAGTACTGACTCTCTGACAGTGCGGCACTCCCTCAGTACTGACCCTCTGACAGTGCGGCACTCCCTCAGTACTGACCCTCTGGCAGTGCGGCACTCCCTCAGTACTGACGCTCTGGCAGTGCGGCACTCCCTCAGTACTGACCCTCTGGCAGTGCAGCACTCCCTCAGTACTGACCCTCTGGCAGTGCAGCACTCCCTCAGTACCGACCCTCTGACAGTGCGGCACTCCCTCAGTACTGACCCTCTGGCAGTGCAGCACTCCCTCAGTACTGACCCTCTGACAGTGCAGCACTCCCTCAGTACTGACCCACTGACAGTGCGGCACTCCCTCAGTACTGACCCTCTGACAGTGCGGCACTCCCTCAGTACTGACCCTCTGACAGTGCGGCACTCCCTCAGTACTGACCCTCTGACAGTGCGGCACTCCCTCAGTACTGACCCTCTGACAGTGCGGCACTCCCTCAGTACTGACCCTCTGACAGTGCAGCACTCCCTCAGTACTGACCCTCTGACAGTGCGGCACTCCCTCAGTACTGACCCTCTGACAGTGCGGCACTCCATCAGTACTGACCCTGACAGTGCGGCACTCCCTCAGTACTGACCCTCTGACAGTGCGGCACTCCCTCAGCACTGACCCTCTGACAGTACAGCACTCCCTCAGTACTGACCCTGACAGTGTGGCACTCCCTCAGTACTGACCCTCTGACAGTGCAGCACTCCCTCAGTACTGACCCTCTGACAGTGCTGCACTCCCTCAGTACTGACCCTCTGACAGTGCGGCACTCCCTCAGCACTGACCCTCTGACAGTGCAGCGCTCCCTCAGTACTGACCCTCTGACAGTGCGGCTCCCTCAGTACTGACCCTCTGACAGAGCAGCTCTCCCTCTGTACTGACCCTCTGACAGTGCAGCGATCCCACAGTACTGACCCTCTGGCAGTGCAGCACTCCCTCAGTACTGACCCTCTGGCAGTGCGGCACTCCCTCAGTACTGATCCTCTGACAGTGCAGCACTCCCTCAGTACTGACCCTCTGACAGTGCGGCACTCCCTCAGTACTGACCCTCTGACAGTGCGGCACTCCCTCAGTACTGATCCTCTGACAGTGCAGCACTCCCTCAGTACTGACCCTCTGACAGTGCAGCACTCCCTTTGTACTGACCCTCTGACAGTGCAGCACTCCCTCAGTACTGACCCTCTGACAGTGCAGCCCTCCCTCAGCACTGACTCTGTAACAGTGCGGCACTCCCTCAGTACTGACCCTCTGGAAGTGCAGCACTCCCTCAGTACTGACCCTCTGACAGTGCAGCACTCCCTCAGGACTGACCCTCTGACAGTGCAGCACTCCCTCAGTACTGACTCTCTGACAGTGCAGCTCTCCCTCAGTACTGACCCTCTGACAGTGCAGCACTCCCTCAGTAATGACCCTCTGACAGTGCAGCACTCCCTCAGTACTGACTCTCTGACAGTGCAGCACTCCCTCAGTACTGACTCTCTGACAGTGCAGCACTCCCTCAGTACTGACCCTCTGACAGTGCAGTGCTCCCTCAGTACTGACCCTCTGACAGTGCGGCACTCCCTCAGTACTGACCCTCTGACAGTGCGGCACTCCCTCAGTACTGACCCTCTGACAGTGCGGCACTCCCTCAGTACTGACCCTCTGACAGTGCGGCACTCTCTCAGTAGTGACCCTATGACAGTGCGGCACTCCCTCAGTACTGACTCTCTGACAGTGCGGCACTCCCTCAGTACTGACCCTCTGACAGTGCAGCACTCCCTCAGTACTGACCCTCTGACAGTGCTGCACTCCCTCAGTACTGACTCTCTGACAGTGCGGCACTCCCTCAGTACTGACGCTCTGGCAGTGCGGCACTCCCTCAGTACTGACCCTCTGGCAGTGCAGCACTCCCTCAGTACTGACCCTCTGGCAGTGCAGCACTCCCTCAGTACCGACCCTCTGACAGTGCGGCACTCCCTCAGTACTGACCCTCTGACAGTGCAGCACTCCCTCAGTACTGACCCTCTGACAGTGCAGCACTCCCTCAGTACTGACCCTCTGACAGTGCGGCGCTCCCTCAGTAATGACCCTCTGACAGTGCAGAACTCCCTCAGTACTGACCCTCTGACAGTGCGGCACTCCCTCAGTACTGACTCTCTGACAGTGCGGCACTCCCTCAGTACTGACGCTCTGGCAGTGCGGCACTCCCTCAGTACTGGCCCTCTGGCAGTGCAGCACTCCCTCAGTACTGACCCTCTGACAGTGCAGCACTCCCTCAGTACTGACCCTCTGACAGTGCGGCACTCCCTCAGTACTGACCCTCTGACAGTGCGGCACTCCCTCAGTACTGACCCTCTGACAGTGCGGCACTCCCTCAGTACTGACCCTCTGACAGTGCGGCACTCCCGCAGTACTGACCCTCTGACAGTGCGGCACTCCCGCAGTACTGACCCTCTGACAGTGCGGCACTCCCTCAGTACTGACCCTCTGACAGTGCGGCACTCCCGCAGTACTGACCCTCTGACAGTGCGGCACTCCCGCAGTACTGACCCTCTGACAGTGCAGCACTCCCTCAGTACTGACACTCTGACAGTGCGGCACTCTCTCAGTAGTGACCCTATGACAGTGCGGCACTCCCTCAGTACTGACCCTCTGGCAGTGCGGCACTCCCTCAGTACTGACCCTCTGACAGTGCGGCACTCCCTCAGTACTGACCCTCTGACAGTGCGGCACTCCCTCAGTACTGACCCTCTGACAGTGCGGCGCTCCCGCTGTACTGACCCTCTGACAGTGCGGCACTCCCTCAGTACTGACCCTCTGACAGTGCGGCACTCCCGCAGTACCGCACTGGCGAAGTAGCCTGAATGTTGATGGGGTGAGAAAATCTGTAAACTGTTGGTGAATCCCCTTCTCCCAGGTTTAATTTTTCCCCTGTCGCCCAGCCACATTCTTCATCGCTGTGGGACACGTTGCTGGACGGAGCAAAAAGACGCCATTGAGACAATATGGCTGCAGCGGATAGCCGCCCCATTCCTACTCCCCAGCACCTGTCCAGAGCCTCACAGGTTACAACATTCCAGATGCAGATCCAGGTACCTTTTCAATGAACTGAGCGTTTCTGTTGCAATGAACAACTGAGGCTGTGAATCCTCAAACACCCAGCGACCTCTGGCTGAAAATGCTTCGTGTCCGCTCTAATTCTTCTGCCAATCACTGTCAATCTATGCCCCCCACTAGGGTGAAGCAGTCTTTCCTGTCTACTCTATTGAGGCCCCTCATAATTATTTACACCTCAATCAGGTCACTCCTCAGCCTCTTAGGAAAATTAAATTTGACTACTATGTGTACTATGAAATTAGCAAACGTGGCACCACTGTTTAAAAAAGGAGGTAGGCAGAAAGCGGGTAATTGTAGGCCAGTGAGCTTAACTTCGGTAGTAGGGAAGATGCTGGAACCTATCATCAAGGAAGAAATAGCGAGGCATCTGGATGGAAATTGTCCCATTGGGCAGACGCAGCATGGGTTCATAAAGGACAGGTCGTGCCTAACTAATTTAGTGGAATTTTTTGAGGACATTACCAGTGCGGTAGATAACCGGGAGCCAATGGATGTGGTATATCTGGATTTCCAGAAAGCTTTTGACAAGGTGCCACACAAAAGGTTGCTGCATAAGATAAAGATGCATGGCATTGAGGGTAAAGTAGTAGCATGGATAGAGGATTGGTTAATTAATAGAAAGCATAGAGTGGGAATTAATGGGTGTTTCTCTGGTTGGCAATCAGTAGCTAGTGGTGTCCCTCAGGGATCAGTGTTGGGCCCACAACTGTTCACAATTTACATAGATGATTTGGAGTTGGGGACCAAGGGCAATGTGTCCAAGTTTGCAGACGACACTAAGATAAGTGGTAAAGCAAAAAGTGCGGAGGATACTGGAAGTCTGCAGAGGGATTTGGATAGGCTGAGTGAATGGGCTAGGGTCTGGCAGATGGAATACAATGTTGACAAATGTGAGGTTATCCATTTTGGTAGGAATAACAGCAAAAGGGATTATAATTTAAATGATAAAATATTAAAACATGCTGCTGTGCAGAGAGACCTGGGTGTGCTAGTGCATGAGTCGCAGAAAGTTGGTTTACAGGTGCAACAGGTGATTAAGAAGGCAAATGGAATTTTGCCCTTCATTGCTAGAGGGATGGAGTTTAAGACTAGGGAGGTTATGCTGCAATTGTATAGGGTGTTGGTGAGGCCACACCTGGAGTATTGTGTTCAGTTTTGGTCTCCTTACTTGAGAAAGGACATATTGGCACTGGAGGGTGTGCAGAGGAGATTCACTAGGTTAATCCCAGAGCTGAAGGGGTTGGATTACGAGGAGAGGTTGAGTAGACTGGGACTGTACTCGTTGGAATTTAGAAGGATGAGGGGGGATCTTATAGAAACATATAAGATTCTGAAGGGAATAGATGGGATAGATGCGGGCAGGTTGTTTCCACTGGCGGGTGAAAGCAGAACTAGGGGGCATAGCCTCAAAATAAGGAGAAGTAGATTTAGGACTGAGTTTAGGAGGAACTTCTTCACCCAAAGGTTTGTGAATCTATGGAATTCCCTGCCCAGTGAAGCAGTTAAGGCTCCTTCATTAAATGTTTTTCAGATAAAGATAGATAGTTTTTTGAAGAATAAAGGGATTAAGGGTTATGGTGTTCGGGCCGGAAAGTGGAGCTGAGTCCACAAAAGATCAGCCATGATCTCATTGAATGGCGGAGCAGGCTCGAGGGGCCGGATGGCCTACTCCTGCTCCTAGTTCTTATGTTCTTATGATAATCAATGAATCAGTGTCCGACAGAACATCTAGTTCAATATATAATATAACCTTTTTTGTTGTCACAAGTAGGCTTACATTAACACTGCAATGAAGTTACTGTGAAAAGCCCCTAGTCGCCACATTCCGGCAGCTGTTTGGGTACACAGAGGGAGAATTCAGAATGTCCAAATTACCTGAAGTAAAATTAAATTCATCATTTATAACCGTTACAACGGCCAATAAATTACCTGAGTCGTGAAGTTTAAAGTTTTACTTTTTCTTCCTTATCCGCATCTTTCTCAAAATGTTGTCAAAATAGTGAACTGACCCAGCTATTTACACTCCTTCGTGCTGAGAACTTACAGACCAAGCAACTTGCAATGACAGGGCTGTTTGTTGTTTCTTTAACCCCAGTGGCTGGGAGGGGGGGGGGATGGAAAGCCTCCCCCTGCCCGGCTGCAGTAGGCCCCGAGCCCCAATGTGGATTTATAACCCTTTCCCAATCAGGCTGCACCCCCTGGTCCGCTCCCCTTTGCTTTCCCAGTCCCTGAGGAGGGGAGGGGAGAGACGTGGGGAGTGAATTTCAGAAGGCACGGCGGCCAAAGGTGGAGTAATGGAGATCAGGGAGGCGCTTGAGGCCAGAATTTGGCAACAACCGTCCAACCACCTGGTGAAACGATCCACTCTGGAGTCGGACTGGAAACAAAGGTTTGAAATCAAGGCTCTTGATAGATTACATGAAGGAAAATCATTCCCGCTGGCAGGAAGGTCGGTAACCAAGGAGACAAAATTAAAATCATTGGCAAAATGACTTGGGGGAGATTAGAGGATTATACGTACACAGCAAATTATTATCTAGAACATTCTGCTGGAATGAGCAGATTCAAGAATAACTTTCAAAGAGGAATTTTAGGCGTGGTCCCTCTGCAGATTTAGGAAGTGTAGTGGGAGAGGGAAATGGTGACCAGCTGGCAGAGGAAGGGGGCAAGCAGGTAGTCAGGAAAGCTCCAGCGTGCATCTCACTCAATAACTGCGTCCCTGGTACCATGTGCCAGTGAGTATAGGAATAGGAGGTTAGTCCAGATGAATGTGCGGCTGGAGAAATGGTGCAGGAGGGAGGGCTTAAGTTTCCTGCATCACTGAGTCCATATCTGGGGAAGGTGGGACCTGTCCAAGTCAGTCGGGTTGCAGGTGAACCAGACCAACACCTTTGCAGGGAGGTGTGCTAGTGCTGGGGGGATTAAACTAATTTGCAGAGGGATAGATTATAGGAGGTCCTCATATCCTATAAGGAGGTCCAGTACGAGGCGATGCACAGCCAAATATAGAAGATAAACCAAGTCAGTCTGGAAGGCGGAGCGAAGAGAGACATGTTAAAGCTCAAGGCTGGATGGTATTGATTTTAAAGCAAGGAACCTTACCAGTAAGGCTGGTGAACTGAGGGCATTGATTAGCACATGGAGTACGTTATGATTGCTATCACAGAGGCATTGTTGAGGGAGGGGAAGGACTGGCAGCTCAATATTCTGGGGTATAGACTCTTCAGGCGAGGCGAGGGGCGCTTGGGGGGGAAATGAAATGAAAAATGAAAATCGCTTATTGTCACAAGTAGGCTTCAAATGAAGTTACTGTGAAAAGCCCCTAGTCGCCACATTCCGGCGCCTGTTCGGGGAGGCTGTTACAGGAAGGGGGGTAAAAGAGGAGGTAATGTAACAATATTGATCGAGGAGTCAATCCCTGCAGTGAGGAGGGATGAGATCTCAGCAGGCTCCACAATTGAGGCCATATGGGTGCAACATAAATGGGACAATCACATTGCTCGGAGTGTACTATAGGCCCCAAAACAGTCAGGGAGAGATAGAAGAGCAGATATATCGATAAATCTCAGAGTGGTGTAAAAACAACAGGGGAATAATAGCAGGGGATTTAACTTTGGCAATATTAATCAGACAGGGAAAGTGTGAAAGGTTAGAGGGGGCAGAATTCCAAAAGTGCACCCAGGAGAGCTTTTGTCTCTGTAGAATGTCTGATGGGGCGGGGGGAGGAATCACCATCGGGCGAAGAATCGCGCAAATTTTGAAAATTCCATTTTGCAGCCGGTGCTAATTCTGCCGCCGTGCTCTGGTCCCTACTGGTCCCGGCATCGAGGTGTGTGGCCCATGCTGGCGGGTCCATGCAAAACCAACATTTGAATGGATTTAAATACCATTAGCGGCTTAGACCTATCCGTGAGGCTCGAACCGCAGTAATGCTCCACCCCTCTCAGGCCGAATTGGTGCAAATATTTACAAATGGGGACTAGGAGCCATGGCTGCTGAGAGGGACTGGGAGGCTAACAAAGCTTTGGAAAAAGCCACTAAAATTGTCGAATTGCTGGGGGGGGGGGGGGGCTGCCTGGGCTGGGGGCAGTAGCGGGGAATGATGTGGTGCCAAGTCCGTTCACACGGGGTGTCCCCCTCGGGATCAGGGTAGCTTGCCTTACACTGCCATTGCTGTGGTTTAATCAGATCCCTCTTACAGACTCCTGGATGCTCTCGCTGCTGACTGCTCTCTGTATCCTCTGAATGCTCAGAGAGGCTCTGGTGATGTGGGAGCCCACCCAGGCTGCCCTCTGGAGACCCTCATACCCCAGCTGTATCATCAAGGGGATGGGTGTGGCCAAGCTCAATAGGGGCCCACCAGGTACGGGCATTCCTCGGAAACACTGTTCCGGAGCAGAAAAAGCAAGGGAATCGCAGAGTTCTCCCCAACCAAAGGACACCTGTCCCATGGCCTTTGGAACCCTCCCTGGTTCTCTGCCCCTCTCAGGACAGAAGCCTCACCAGTTCCCCTCACCCCTCAGGATCAGCAGCTGTCTCCAGCGGTGACTGTCTGTGCCACCTCCCCCCAGGCACTGTTCAGGAGGGAGAGTTTGAGTCCCACATTGGGAAGAGGATGTCCCTCCTCTCCTCACTGCCATGGAGCAGTGGGTCCACCTCAGAATTGCTTTCATTTTGCGCCAGCACAGTGCTGGCCTATTTCCATGTCCGGACTTGCTTACTGAATAGCGCCCCCCAGTGGAAACATGAATTGCACGTTATTCAGTCTCGGCGGGAACACTTATCTCCCAAACGGAGAATTCCGGCCAAGGTTTCTGAATTGGGATATGGTCAATTTTAATAGTGTCATGAATTTGCCTGGCAACAGCAGTAAAACAAATTTAACAAAACATAATGGGATGTGACCTGCCCAGCAACAAATAGAAATCTGGTTTAGCACAGTGGGCTAAACAGCTGACTTGTAATGCAGAACAAAGCCAGCAGCGCGGGTTCAATTCCCGTACCGGCCTCCCCGAACAGGCGGCGGAATATGGCGACTAGGGGATTTTCACAGTAACTTCATTGCAGTGGTAATGTACGTGATGCGACCATCAAATTCACACGAGATGAAGAGTTGAAGTGAACAGTGGTTTTAATCAGCTAGATCTGTGCCTGCCTGCAACTGCTCTGTACTGAGAGCTGCCTACAGGCTGCAGATCTATATACCTCCCCCGAGGGGCGGGGCCATAGGCGGAGCCCACAAGGGCGTCAACATAATACAATGTAATGTAATGCAATGCAATGATGAATTGGAGCAGTAATACATTCACCACAGTAAGTCTACTTGTGACGCTAATAAAGATTATTATAAGCAGCCAGTCAGTAAGGACCCTGAAGATTTCCTCTCCTCTGTGCTGGATAATTTTAAGAAGCATTCTAGCCAAATCTGTGAAGACTTTCCAGTTGAAAGGGGCACAGGCAGCCAACAGAACTGGAAAGAGGTTTGAATGTGAAAGTTTTCCCAAAGGTCAGTAACCTTCGAACTGTGTTTGTCAGGGACTGGGAAGAGCTGAAGAATTGAAGTTTAAAGTTGGGAATATTTGTGATAAAGCCGCCAGAGTCTTCAGTAAAAAAAACTGCTAAAAATCTGAAAGCGCCATCTGGTGATAGAAAGGCAGAGGTGCACCGAACTGAGCATCCTGTGTACAGCGGCATCTGGTGGCTGTGAAGAAGAACTGCACTATCTGAACACCCTGGACCTAGCTCCATCTGGTGGCTGAAGGGTGGAATTGCACCGACCTGGAATTCTTAGATGGAGCACCATCTGGTGGTCGAAGGATGGAATTGAGCCAACCTGAACCACTCGAGTAAATCTTTCCCAGAGGCTGCAACCACAGTAGTGAAGACTCATCTCAGACCTATCCCTTAAATCTCTGTTTTTTTATTCCTCGCCGACCCATACCTTTAGATCAGCACGGTAGCATAGTGGTTAGCACTGTGGCTTCACAGCGCCAGGGTCCCAGGTTCGATTCCCTGTTGGATCACTGTCTGTGCGGAGTCTGCACGATCTCCCCGTGTCTGCGTGGGTTTCCTCCGGGTGCTCCGGTTTCCTCCGTCCAAAGACGTGCAGGTTAGGTGGATTGGCCATGATAAATTGCCCTTCGTGTCCAAAATGGTTAAGTGGGGTTATTGGGTTAAGGGGATAGGGTGGAAGTGAGGGCTTAAGTGGGTCGGTGCAGACCCGATGGGCCGAATGGCCTCCTTCTGCACTGTATGTTCTATGTTTCTATGTTTCTATGTTCTGTCCGTCTTCTGTGTGCCTAGGTAGAGGCTGGGACGGGGTCTTGGGATTAGGAAGCCTAATAGACGGTTATCTTGTTATTTCCTTATATGTTCATCTTGTAATGTTAGGTATACTGGTCTAACACCGGCTGCAACTGGATGCAGCTTAGATCGAATAGATACTCCAGATCTCGAAGTTAGTTTAATCAGGTTTATTGAACTAATAGCACAGTTAGCACAGTTCTCTGTGAGTTTGACTCTCTGCTAACCTAAGTGTGGTTACTCTGTCTGACTGAACCAGACCAGCTCTTAGCCACGTGGTGGGGGTGTGAGATTGTAACAACACCCTTGACTGACTCTCTAGATGTTCATCAGTGGAAAGAGGCGGAGTGCGAGTGCCTCGTGTCTTTTATAGTCAGATCCCACCCCGGAGTGTCCTGCCTGCTTATTGGTCATGTCCTGTTCTCTGTGTCCATTAGCTGCTTGTCTGTATATCATTGTGTGTGTGTGTGTGTGTGTGTGTCTGCATATCATGACATCGCCCCTTTTTTTATGTTTGGATGACTTATGTGAACGTATTTACAAGAATAGGCCAATATTAACACATATACATGCAGTGGATGTGAACATATGTACATGTGAAAACAGCTGTCTAATGCGAGAACACAGAACATAACAAACAGAACAAATGTTCATAAGTCCAGTCTCTGTGGCTTGCGTCTGATCCTGGTCGACCGCCGGAGAGGTGGTGGTGGGGACGACAGCGCCTTGATGGGCGGGATTGAAGCCTGACTGGTGGCCTCGTGAGTCGAGGTATCAGGAGGACAAAACAACAGAAGGAAATGGAGAAGAGTGTGGTTGCGGGCAGGCAAGTTTACGCAGTGTCCGTCTGTTTCGTCGCACAAAGATCCATCAGCCAGACGCACAACATACAAGCGGGGGGCAGCCTGTCGAACAGCGACAGCTGGAGCTGACCAGCCTCCATCAGGGATCTTGACCCGAACAGTGTCTGCCGGGGATAACACGGGCAAATCGGTGGCATGAGCATCATAGCCCTGTTTCTGTCGGTCTCGGAGTTGCTGCACCTTCTGCAGCACCGGGAGGTGATCGGGCACGTGTATGGCTGGACGTGTCGTTCGCAGGTCCCGGTTTATCAGGAGTTGAGCCGGCGACATGCCAGTGGACAGTGGGGCCGCCCTGTACGCTAGCAGCGCAAGGTGAATGTCAGACGCAGAATCCGCGGCCTTGCAGATGAGCTGCTTCACTATGTGCAACTTTTGCAACTTTCTCAACGTTTCCATTTGACTGTGGATAGTGTGGGCTGGAAGTGACGTGTTTGAACTGATACGACTGGGCAAACAGAGACCATTCATGGCTGCTGAAGCACGGGCCATTGTCACTCAGGACAGTGAGTGGGAGACCATGCCTGGGGAACGTCTCCTTACAGGCCTTGATGACGGTCCGAGATGTGAGGTCTGAGAGCTTCACGACTTCAGGGTAATTGGAAAAGTAATCAATGATTAACACGTAATCACGACCATTTGCATGAAAGACGTCGATGCCAACCTTGGACCACGGAGAGGTTTCGATTTCATGCTGCTGGAGCGTCTCCTTGCTCTGCGCTGGCTGGAAGCATTGACAGGTCGCACAGTTAAGGACCATGTTCGCGATGTCCTGGCTGATCCCGGGCCAGTAGACAGCCTGCCTGGCTCTGCGTCTGCACTTTCCACACCCAGGTGGCCCTCATGGATTTGACGGAGCACCAAGCTCTGGAGACTGAGTGGAATTACAATCCGGTCCAGCTTGAGGAGGATACCATCAACCACCGTCAGGTCGTCCTTTACATTGAAAAATTGAGGGCACTGCCCTTTTTGCCAGCCATTGGCCAGGTGTTGCATAACACGCTGCAAGCGGGGGTCTTTGGCCGTCTCCTCACGGATACGAATCACCTTCTCATCAGATGCCGGGAGGGGCTGGCACACAGCTGCACCTGTGACTCAACCTGTGACTCAATTTGCCGGATGATGTTCGGTGGTTCACTAGGCACGGTGATGGAGCGGGACAGTGTATCGGCAATGATGCGCTCCTTGCCAGGCGTGTAGACCAGGTCAAAGTCGTACCTTCTGAGTTTGAGGAGGATGCGCTGCAACCGAGGCGTCATGTCATTAAGGTCCTTGTGGATAATGTGGACCAGGGGCCTGTGATCCGTCTCGACTGTGAATGTCGGCAGGCTGTAGACATAGTCGAGAATGGCAGTGAGAAGGCCCAGGCATTCCTTCTCGATTTGTGCATACCTTTGTTCGGTGGGCATCATTGCCCTTGATGCGTAGGCAATCGGTGCCCAGGATGAGGTTTCATCGCGTTGCAGCAGGATCGCACCGATGCCAACCTGGCTCGCATCTGTCGAGATTTTCGTCTCCCTGTCTGGGTCGAAAAATGCCAAGACGGGTGCGGTGGTGAGTTTGGCTTTCAGCTCCAACCACTCTGCCTGATGGGCCGCCTTCCAGTCGAAGGCAGTAGACTTTTTCACCAGGTTTCGGAGGGCCGTGGTGTGTGAGGCCAGGTTTGGGATGAACTTGCCCAGACAATTGACCATGCCCAGGAAGCGCAACACCGCCTTCTTGTCTTCAGGGACCTTCATGGCTTTGATGGCCTTAACCTTGTCTGTGTCCGGGCGCACGCCCTGCTGAGAGATCTGGTCACCTAGGAACTTGTGTCGACATGCCAAAGCAACATTTGGCCCTGTTCAGCTTCAGGCCATTGGCATGGACACGGCAGAATACCTGCGGGAGACGGGAAACATGCTCTTCAGGGGTCGTGGACCATATGGTGATATCGTCCACGTACACACGAACCCCTTCGATGCCCTTCATCACCTGCTCCATGATGCAATGAAATATCTCTGATGCCGAGACGATGCCGAACGGCATACGGTTATAGCAGTACCTGCCAAACGGTGTGTTGAAGGTGCAGAGCCTTCTGCTGGACTCATCCAGCTGGATTTGCCAGAAACCATGTGACGCATCTAACTTTGTGAAAAACCGTGCATGTGCCATCTCACTGGTGAGTTCCTCCCGCTTCAGGATGGGGTAGTGTTCACGCATTATATTCTGGTTGAGATCCTTGGGATCAATGCAGATGCGCAGGTCTCCAGAGGGTTTTTTAACCACCCCCGTCGAGCTGACCCAGTCAGTCGGTTCGGTTACCCTGGAAATGATTCCCTGCTGCTGCAGCTCCTTGAGCTGTTCCTTCAGGCGCTCCCTCAGCGGAGCCGGGACTCGGCGTGGTGCACGGACCACTGGCTTGGCATCAGGTCACAGTAGGATCTTGTACCGATATGGCAAAGTGCCCATCCCGTCAAACACATCTGGATACTGAGCGAGGATGTCGCCAATGCCAGCTTGAAGATCCACGTTGGAGGATGTCGCTGAATAAACCCGCTGCACCAGGTTTAGCTTTTTGCTGGCACCCGTGCCCAGTAGGGTTGCCCTGTCCGGCTTGACAATTTCAAACCTGAGCCGTGCGTGGGTGCTCCGGTTGGAGGCGAGTAGATGGCAGGATCCCAGTGCCGTGATGGCATTACCGTTATAGTCCAGGAGCTGGCAGGCTGCTGGAAGGACCTTGGGGGGCTTCTTGATGCGTTTGAAGTCTGCCTGTGAGAGGAGGTTGGCAGAAGCACCTGTGTCCAGCTTGAACTGGATGGAGCAGCGGTTGACCTGCATCACCGCACGCCATTCACCCTCCGAATCCCCAGCGAGGATGGACTGAATGTGAGGTGAGTTAGGTGTGGCGTGTTCACGTGTGGTAATGATGCCCACTCGGTAGGCGGACTCCAGGCACTCGTCCTCTGGATCCGTTGTACTGCCAGGATCAGAATCCTGTAATCGTCGTTGCACATTCTGGATGCGCCTGCGTCGGAATTGGGAGCGCTGGCCCCTGACTGGTGGTGCAGACCTGCACAAGGCTGCATAGTGTCCAGGCTTCCCGCAGTTTAAACATCGCCTGCCTCTTGCAAGGCAGTGTCCCCTTAAGTGGCCGTTGCCGCAGTTCGGGCACGTCATGGCGTCGTGACGCGGTGTACATCGTCGCACATGCGCAGTGCGGTCGGCAGCCGTCTGCACCGGCGCAGTGTGGGTGTCGGCCGCTTCGCTATCCCGTTCGCATCGCGCATGCGTGGGGCTCCGGGAAAGGCGCGCGAGGTGGCCGCTGTCTTCAATGCTGAGGCGCTGCATCCGGGAGATGGCCTGCACACTCACTGCCTCGTGGGAGGCAGGTTTCTCATTTTCAGCCGATTTGCACTGGGCATGGCGATTTTTTACGTGCTCATGCACTGTACATGTTTCAATCGTGACTGGCAGGGTCAAATGCTTGATTTTCAGTAGCTGCTCTCTCAGAGGATCAGAGTGAACTTCAAAAACGATTTGGTCTCTGATCATGGAGTCAGCAATATCACCAAAGTTGCAGGACAGTGCTAGCAGGCGGAGGTTAGTTAAGAAGGAGTTGAAAGATTCATCTTTACCTTGTAGACGTTGTTTGAATATGTAGCGCTCGAAGATTTCATTGGTGTCCACTTCACAGTGACTGTTAAACTTGTCCAGGATGGTCTGAAACTTTGTCTTGTCCTGGCCTTTGGTGAAGTGAAAAGAGTTGAAGAGTTCAATGGCTTGATCACCCGCTGTTGAGAGGAGAAGCTCGATCTTCCTCGCATCAGACGCACCCATGAGGTCTGAAGCTGCGATGTACAGCAGAAACGTTTGCTTGAATGTCCGCCAGTTGGCACTGAGATTGCCGGAGGTCCTGAGCTGGTGAGGAGCCTGAATCTTCTCCATGGTGCTGGGATACATTCACTGGTTGTCACGGAACGGACTGAGGTAAACCACCTTAAATTAGTAGTCTCCAGGTATCATGTCGTGGTATGTACTCTGGTATAACAGGGGCTGTTTAGCACAGGGCTAAATCGCTGGCTTTGAAAGCAGACCAAGGCAGGCCAGCAGCACAGTTCGATTCCCGTAACAGCCTCCCCTAACAGGCGCCGGAATATGGCGACTAGGGGCTTTTCACAGTAACTTCATTTGAAGCCTACTTGTGACAATAAGTGATTTTCATTTCATTTTCATAACACTGACTGCAACTGGATGAAGCTTAGATAAGAAAGATACTCCAGGTTCAATCAGGGTTATTGAACTAATAGCAGTCAGCACAGTTCTCTGTGAGTTTGACTCTCTGCTAACTTAAGTGTGGTTACTCTGTCTGCCTGAACCAGACTAGCTCTTAGCCACGTGGTGGGGGTGTGAGATTGTAACAACACCCTTGACTGACTCTCCAGATGCTTATCAGTGGAAAGAGGCGGAGTGTGAGTGCCTCGTGTCTTTTATAGTCAGATCCCACCCCTGAGTGTCCTGCCTGCTTATTGGTCATGTCCTGCTCTCTGTGTCCATTAGCTGCTTGTCTGTATATCATTATGTGTGTGTCTGCATATCGTGACACATCTTTTCATTAATAAACAGTTGGTTAATGTTTTACATATAAACCTGTTGTCTGTAACTCATTGGCGCAGTCAAGGGTTAAAGATCTTTGGAAAATACAAATTATTGGTTAATTCATTTGTATTGGGATTGCAGGGTGTGTGGGGCTGGAATTGACCGTGTGGGGGTGCAGGGTGTGTGGGGCTGGAATTGACCGTGTGGGGGTGCAGGGTGTGTGGGGCTGGAATTGACTGTGTGGGGGTGCAGGGTGTGTGGGGCTGGAATTGACCGTGTGGGGGTGCAGGGTGTGTGGGGCTGGAATTGACCGTGTGGGGGTGCAGGGTGTGTGGGGCTGGAATTGACCGTGTGGGATTGCAGGGTGTGTGGGGCTGGAATTGACCATGTGGGGGTGCAGGGTGTGTGGGGCTGGAATTGACCGTGTGGGGGTGCAGGGTGTGTGGGGCTGGAATTGACCATGTGGGGGTGCAGGGTGTGTGGGGCTGGAATTGACCGTGTGGGATTGCAGGGTGTGTGGGGCTGGAATTGACCGTGTGGGGGTGCAGGGTGTGTGGGCTGGAATTGACCGTGTGGGATTGCAGGGTGTGTGGGGCTGGAATTAACCGTGTGGGATTGTAGGGTGTGTGGGGCTGGAATTGACCGTGTGGGGGTGCAGGGTGTGTGGGGCTGGAATTGACCGTGTGGGGGTGCAGGGTGTGTGGGGCTGGAATTGACCGTGTGGGGGTGCAGGGTGTGTGGGGCTGGAATTGACCATGTGGGATTGCAGGGTGTGTGGGGCTGGAATTGACCGTGTGGGGGTGCAGGGTGTGTGGGGCTGGAATTGACCGTGTGGGGGTGCAGGGTGTGTGGGGCTGGAAATAACCGTGTGGGGGTACAGGGTGTGTGGGGCTGGAATTGACCGTGTGGGTTTGCAGGGTGTGTGGGGCTGGAATTGACCGTGTGGGGGTGCAGGGTGTGTGGGGCTGGAATTGACCGTGTGGGTGTGCAGGGTGTGTGGGGCTGGAATTGACCGTGTGGGGGTGCAGGGTGTGTAGGGCTGGAATTGACCGTGTGGGGTTGCAGGGTGTGTGGGGCTGGAATTGACCATGTGGGTTTGCAGGGTGTGTGGGGCTGGAATTGACCGTGTGGGTTTGCAGGGTGTGTGGGGCTGGAATTGACCGTGTGGGGGTGCAGGGTGTGTGGGGCTGGAATTGACCGTGTGGGGGTGCAGGGTGTGTGGGGCTGGAAATAACCGTGTGGGGGTACAGGGTGTGTGGGGCTGGAATTGACCGTGTGGGTTTGCAGGGTGTGTGGGGCTGGAATTGACCGTGTGGGGGTGCAGGGTGTGTGGGGCTGGAATTGACCGTGTGGGGGTGCAGGGTGTGTGGGGCTGGAATTGACCGTGTGGGGGTGCAGGGTGTGTGGGCTGGAATTGACCGTGTGGGGGTGCAGGGTGTGTGGGGCTGGAATTGACCGTGTGGGATTGCAGGGTGTGTGGGGCTGGAATTGACCGTGTGGGTTTGCAGGGTGTGTGGGGCTGGAATTGACCATGTGGGGGTGCAGGGTGTGTGGGCTGGAATTGACCGTGTGGGGGTGCAGGGTGTGTGGGGCTGGAATTGACCGTGTGGGGGTGCAGGGTGTGTGGGGCTGGAATTGACCATGTGGGGGTGCAGGGTGTGTGGGCTGGAATTGACCGTGTGGGGGTGAAGGGTGTGTGGGGCTGGTAGTGTGGGTCGCGAGGGTCGGGCAGCGTGGGTCACGAAGGTCGGGCACTGTGGGTCGCCAAGGTCGGGCAGTGTGGGTCGTGAAGGTCAGGCAGTGTGGGCCGCGAAGGTCGGGCAGTGTGGGTCGTGAAGGTCGGGCAGTGTGGGTCGTGAAGGGCGGGCAGCGTGGGTCGTGAAGGTTGGGCAGTGTGGGCCGCGAGGGTCGGGCAGTGTGGGTCGTGAAGGTCGGGCAGTGTGGGTCGTGAAGGTCGGGCAGTGTGGGCCGCGAGGGTCGGGCAGTGTGGGTGGCGAAGGTCGGGCAGTGTGGGTCACGAAGGTCGGGCAGTGTGGGTCGTGAAGGTCGGGCAGCGTGGGTCGTGAAGGTCGGGCAGTGTGGGTCGCGAGGGTCGGGCAGTGTGGGTTGGGCAGTGTTAGTCGTGAAGGTCAGGCAGTGTGGGTCGGGCAGTGTGGGTCGCGAAGGTCGGGCAGTGTGGGTCGCGAAGGTCGGGCAGTGTGGGTAGTGAAGGTCGGGCAGCGTGGGTCGTGAAGGTCGGGCAGTGTGGACCGCGAAGGTCGGGCAGTGTGGGTCGGGCAGTGTGGGTCGGGCAGTGTTAGTCGTGAAGGTCGGGCAGTGTGGGTCGCGAGGGTCGGGCAGTGTGGGTCAGGCAGTGTGGGTCGGGCAGTGTGTGTCGTGAAGGTCGGGCAGCGTGGGCCGTGAAGGTCGGGCAGCGTGGGTCGTGAAGGTCGGGCAGCGTGGGTCGTGAAGGTCGGGCAGTGTGGGTCGTGAAGGTCGGGCAGTGTGGGTCGGGCAGTGTGGGTCGCGAGGGTCGGGCAGTGTGGGTCGTGAAGGTCGGGCAGTGTGGGTCGTGAAGGTCGGGCAGTGTGGGTCGCGAAGGTCGGGCAGTGTGGGTCGGGCAGTGTGGGTCGGGCAGTGTGGGTCGTGAAGGTCGGGCAGCGTGGGTTGCGAAGGTCGGACAGTGTGGGTCGCGAAGGTCGGGCAGTGTGGGTCGTGAAGGTCGGGCAGTGTGGGTCGCGAAAGTCAGGCAGTGTGGGTCGCGAGGGTCAGGCAGCGTGGGTCGTGAAGGTCGGGCAGTGTAGGTCGGGCAGCGTGGGACGTGAAGGTCGGGCAGTGTGGGTCGTGAAGGTCGGGCAGTGTGGGTCGTGAAGGTCGGGCAGCGTGGGTCGTGAAGGTCGGGCAGTGTGGGTCGTGAAGGTCGGGCAGTGTGGGTCGTGAAGGTCGGGCAGTGTGGGTCGTGAAGGTCGGGCAGTGTGGGTCGCGAAGGTCGGGCAGTGTGGGTCGTGAAGGTCGGGCGGTGTGGGTCGCGAAGGTCGGGCAGTGTGGGTCGGGCAGTGTGGGTCGGGCAGTGTGGGTCGCGAAGGTCGGGCAGTGTGGGTCGCGAAGGTCGGGCAGTGTGGGTCGCGAAGGTCGGGCAGTGTGGGTCGTGAAGGTCGGGCAGCGTGGGTTGTGAAGGTCGGGCAGCGTGGGTCGTGAAGGTTGGGCAGTGTGGGTCGTGAAGGTCGGGCAGTGTGGGTCGTGAAGGTCGGGCAGTGAGGGTAGGGCAGTGTGGGTCGTGAAGGTCGGGCTGTGTGGGTCGCGAAGGTCGGGCAGTGTGGGTCGCGTGGGTCGCGAAGGTTGGGCAGAGTGGGTCGTGAAGGTCGGGCAGTGTGGGTCGTGAAGGTCGGGCAGTCTGGGTCGGGCAGTGTGGGTCGTGAAGGTCGGGCAGTGTGGGTCGTGAAGGTCGGGCAGTGTGGGTCGTGACGGTCGGGCAGTGTGGGTCGGGCAGTGTGGGTCGGGCAGTGTGGGTCGCGAAGCTCGGGCAGTGTGGGTCGGGCAGTGTGTGTCGCGAAGGTCGGGCAGTGTGGGTAGTGAAGGTCGGGCAGCGTGGGTCGCGAAGGTCGGGCAGTGTGGATCGCGAAGGTCGGGCAGTGTGGGTCGGGCAGTGTGGGTCGGGCAGTGTTAGTCGTGAAGGTCGGGCAGTGTGGGTCGGGCAGTGTGGGTCGCGAGGGTCGGGCAGTGTGGGTCAGGCAGTGTGGGTCGGGCAGTGTGGGTCGCGAAGGTCGGGCAGTGTGGGTCGTGATGGTCGGGCAGTGTGGGTCGGGCAGTGTGGGTCGGGCAGTGTGGGTCGCGACGGTCGGGCAGTATGGGCCGTGAAGGTCGGGCAGTGTGGGTCGGGCAGTGTGGGTCGTTAAGGTCGGGCAGTGTGAGTCGCGAAGGTCGGGCAGTGTGGGTTGCGAAGGTCGGGCAGCGTGGGTCGCGAAGGTCGGGCTGTGTGGGTCGTGAAAGTCGGGCAGTGTGGGTCAGGCAGTGTGGGTCGCGACGGTCGGGCAGTGTGTGACGGGCAATGTGGGTCGGGCAGTGTCGGTCGTGAAGGTCGGGCAGTGTGGGTCGTGAAGGTCAGGCAGTGTGGGTCGCGAAGGTCGGGCAGTGTGGGTCGGGCAGTGTGGGTCGGGCAGTGTGGGTCGCGAAGGTCGGGCAGTGTGGGTCGCGAAGGTCGGGCAGTGTGGGTCGCGAAGGTCGGGCAGTGTGGGTCGGGCAGCGTGGGTCGTGAAGGTCGGGCAGCGTGGGTTGTGAAGGTCGGGCAGCGTGGGTCGTGAAGGTTGGGCAGTGTGGGTCGTGAAGGTCGGGCAGTGTGGGTCGTGAAGGTCGGGCAGTGAGGGTAGGGCAGTGTGGGTCGTGAAGGTCGGGCTGTGTGGGTCGCGAAGGTCGGGCAGTGTGGGTCGCGTGGGTCGCGAAGGTTGGGCAGAGTGGGTCGTGAAGGTCGGGCAGTGTGGGTCGTGAAGGTCGGGCAGTCTGGGTCGGGCAGTGTGGGTCGTGAAGGTCGGGCAGTCTGGGTCGTGAAGGTCGGGCAGTGTGGGTCGTGAAGGTCGGGCAGTGTGGGTCGTGACGGTCGGGCAGTGTGGGTCGGGCAGTGTGGGTCGCGAAGCTCGGGCAGTGTGGGTCGGGCAGTGTGGGACGGGCAGTGTGGGTCGCGAAGGTCGGGCAGTGTGGGTAGTGAAGGTCGGGCAGCGTGGGTCGTGAAGGTCGGGCAGTGTGGATCGCGAAGGTCGGGCAGTGTGGGTCGGGCAGTGTGGGTCGGGCAGTGTTAGTCGTGAAGGTCGGGCAGTGTGGGTCGGGCAGTGTGGGTCGTGAGGGTCGGGCAGTGTGGGTCAGGCAGTGTGGGTCGGGCAGTGTGGGTCGCGAAGGTCGGGCAGTGTGGGTCGTGATGGTCGGGCAGTGTGGGTCGGGCAGTGTGGGTCGGGCAGTGTGGGTCGCGACGGTCGGGCAGTATGGGCCGTGAAGGTCGGGCAGTGTGGGTCGGGCAGTGTGGGTCGTTAAGGTCGGGCAGTGTGAGTCGCGAAGGTCGGGCAGTGTGGGTTGCGAAGGTCGGGCAGCGTGGGTCGCGAAGGTCGGGCTGTGTGGGTCGTGAAAGTCGGGCAGTGTGGGTCGTGAAGGACGGGCAGTGTGGGTCGGGCAGTGTGGGTCAGGCAGTGTGGGTCGGGCAGTGTGGGTCGCGACGGTCGGGCAGTGTGTGACGGGCAATGTGGGTCGTGAAGGTTGGGCAGTGTGCGTCGTGAAGGTCGGGCAGTGTGGGTCGGGCAGTGTGGGTCGTGAAGGTCAGGCAGTGTGGGTCGTGAAGGTCGGGCAGTGTGGGTCGGGCAGTGTGGGTCGGGCAGTGTGGGACGTGAAGGTCGGGCAGTGTGGGTCGGGCAGTGTGGGTCGCGAAGGTCGGGCTGTGTGGGTCGGGCAGTGTGGGTCGTGAAGGTCAGGCAGTGTGGGTCGGGCAGTGTGGGTTGCGAAGGTCGGGCAGTGTGGGTTGTGAAGGTCGGGCAGTGTGGGTCGTGAATGTCGGGCAGTGTGGGTCGTGAAGGCAATAGCCGACCGTGGGGAACCTTATCAAACGCTTTGCTGAAATCCATATACACCACATCAACTGCTCTACCCTCGTCTACCTGTTCAGTCACCTTCTCAAAGAACTCAATAAGGTTTGTGAGGCATGACCTACCCTTCACAAAGCCATGCTGACTATCCCTGATCATATTATTCCTATCTAGATGATTATAAATCTTGTCTTTTATAATCCCCTCCAAGACTTTACCCACTACAGACGTGAGGCTCACCGGTCTATAGTTGCCGGGGTTGTCTCTGCTCCCCTTTTTGAACAAAGGGACCACATTTGCTGTCCTCCAGTCCTCTGGCACTATTCCTGTAGCCAATGATGACATAAAAATCAAAGCCAAAGGTCCAGCAATCTCTTCCCTGGCCTCCCAGAGAATCCTAGGATAAATCCCATCAGATCCCGGGGACTTATCTATTTTCAGCTTGTCCAGAATTGCCAACACCTCTTCCCTACGTACCTCAATGCCATCTATTCTATTAGCCTGGGGCTCAGCATTCTCCTCCACAACATTATCTTTTTCCTGAGTGAATACTGACGAAAAATATTCATTTAGTATCTCGCCTATCTCTTCAGACTCCACACACAATTTCCCATCCCTGTCCTTGACTGGTCCTACTCTTTCCCTCGTCATTCGCTTATTCCTGACATACCTATAGAAAGCTTTTGGGTTTTCCTTGATCCTGCCTGCCAAATACTTCTCATGTCCCCTCCTTGCTCGTCTTAGCTCTCTCTTTAGATCCTTCCTCGCTACCTTGTAACTATCCATCGCCCCAACCGAAACTTCACACTTCATCTTCACATAGGCCTCCTTCTTCCTCTTAACAAGAGATTCCACTTCCTTGGTAAACCACGGTTCCCTCGCTCGACGCCTTCCTCCCTGTCTGACCGGTACATACTTATCAAGAACACACAGTAGCTGATCCTTGAACAAGCCCCACTTATCCAGTGTGCCCAACACTTGCAGCCTACTTCTCCACCTTATCCCCCCCAAGCCACGTCTAATGGCATCATAATTGCCCTTCCCCCAGCTATAACTCTTGCCCTGCGGTGTATACTTATCCCTTTCCATCATTAACGTAAACGTCACCGAATTGTGGTCACTGTCCCCAAAGTGCTCTCCTACCTCCAAATCCAACACCTGGCCTGGTTCATTACCCAAAACCAAATCCAACGTGGCCTCGCCTCTTGTTGGCCTGTCAACATATTGTTTCAGGAAACCCTCCTGCACACACTGTACAAAAAACGACCCATCTATTGTACTCGAACTATATCTTTTCCAGTCAATATTTGGAAAGTTAAAGTCTCCCATAATAACTATCCTGTTACTTTCGCTCTTATCCAGAATCATCTTCGCCATCCTTTCCTCTACATCCCTAGAACTATTAGGAGGCCTATAAAAAACTCCCAACAGGGTGACCTCTCCTTTCCTGTTTCTAACTTCAGCCCATACTACCTCGGAAGAAGAGTCCCCATCTAGCATCCTCTCCGCCACCGTAATACTGCTCTTGACTAGCAGCGCCACACCTCCCCCTCTTTTTGCCTCCTTCTCTGAGCTTACTAAAACACCTAAACTCTGGAACCTGCAACATCCATTCCTGTCCCTGCTCTATCCATGTCTCCGAAATGGCCACAACATCGAAGTCCCAGGTACCAACCCATGCTGCCAGTTCCCCTACCTTGTTTCGTATACTCCTGGCATTGAAGTAGACACACTTCAAACCACCTACCTGAACACTGGCCCCCTCCTGCGACGTCAAATCTGTGCTCCTGACCTCTATACTCTCATTCTCCCATACCCTAAAACTACAATCCAGGTTCCCATGCCCCTGCTGCATTAGTTTAAACCCCCCCAAAGAGCACTAACAAATCTCCCCCCCAGGATATTTGTGCCCCTCAGGTTCAGATGTAGACCATCCTGTCTGTAGAGGTCCCATGTTCCCCAGAAAGAGCCCCAGTTATCCAGAAATCTGAATCCCTCCCGCCTGCACCATCCCTGTAGCCACGTGTTTAAATGCTCTCTCTCCCTATTCCTCATCTCACTATCACGTGGCACGGGCAACAACCCAGAGATAACAACTCTGTTTGTTCTAGTTCTGAGCTTCCATCCTAGCTCCCTGAAAGCCTGCCTGACATCCTTGTCCCCTTTCCTACCTATGTCGTTAGTGCCAATGTGGACCACGACTTGGGGCTGCTCCCCCTCCCCCCTAAGGACCCGGAAAACACGATCCGAGACATCACGTACCCTTGCACCTGGGAGGCAACATACCAAACGTGAGTCTCTCACGCTCCCACAAAATCTCCTATCTGTGCCCCTGACTATAGAGTCCCCAATTACTAATGCTCTGCTCCTCTCCCCCCTTCCCTTCTGAGCAACAGGGACAGACTCCGTGCCAGAGGCCCGTACCCCATGGCTTACCCCTGGTAAGTCGTCCCCCCCACAAGTATCCAAAGCGGTATACTTGTTTCTCAGGGGAACGACCGCAGGGGATCCCTGCACTGACTGCTTTTTCCCAGTCCCTCTTACAGTTACCCACCTATCTCCAATCTTTGGTGTAACTAATTCCCTGAAGCTGCTATCTATGACCCCTTCTGCCTCCCGAATGATCCGAAGTTCCTCCAACTCCAGCTCCAGTTCCCTAACTCGGTCTTGGAGGAGCTGGAGATGGCAGCACTTCCTGCAGGTAATTATGATGTGGTGTATATGGATTTCAGCAAAGCGTTTGATAAGGTTCCCCATGGTAGGCTATTGCAAAAAATACGGAGGCTGGGGACTGAGGGTGATTTAGAGATGTGGATCCAAAATTGGCTAGCTGAAAGAAGACAGAGGGTGGTGGTTGATGGGAAATGTTCAGAATGGAGTACAGTCACAAGTGGAGTACCACAAGGATCTGTTCTGGGGCCGTTGCTGTTTGTCATTTTTATCAATGACCTAGAGGAAGGCGCAGAAGGGTGGGTGAGTAAATTTGCAGACGATACTAAAGTCGGTGGTGTTGTCGATAGTGTGGAAGGATGTAGCAGGTTACAGAGGGATATAGATAAGCTGCAGAGCTGGGCTGAGAGGTGGCAAATGGAGTTTAATGTAGAGAAGTGTGAGGTGATTCACTTTGGAAGGAATAACAGGAATGCGGAATATTTGGCTAATGGTAACGTTCTTGAAAGTGTGGATGAGCAGAGGGATCTAGGTGTCCATGTACATAGATCCCTGAAAGTTGCCACCCAGGTTGATAGGGTTGTGAAGAAGGCCTATGGAGTGTTGGCCTTTATTGGTAGAGGGATTGAGTTCCGGAGTCGGGAGGTCATGTTGCAGCTGTACAGAACTCTGGTACGGCCGCATTTGGAGTATTGCGTACAGTGCTGGTCACCGCATTATAGGAAGGACGTGGAGGCTTTGGAGCGGGTGCAGAGGAGATTTACCAGGATGTTGCCTGGTATGGAGGGAAAATCTTATGAGGAAAGGCTGATGGACTTGAGGTTGTTTTCGTTGGAGAGAAGAAGGTTAAGAGGAGACTTAATAGAGGCGTACAAAATGATCAGGGGGTTGGATAGGGTGGACAGTGAGAGCCTTCTCCCGCGGATGGATATGGCTGGCACGAGGGGACATAACTTTAAACTGAGGGGTAATAGATATAGGACAGAGGTCAGAGGTAGGTTCTTTACGCAAAGAGTAGTGAGGCCGTGGAATGCCCTACCTGCTACAGTAGTGAACTCGCCAACATTGAGGGCATTTAAAAGTTTATTGGATAAACATATGGATGATAATGGCATAGTGTAGGTTAGATGTCTTTTGTTTCGGTGCAACATCGTGGGCCGAAGGGCCTGTACTGCGCTGTATTGTTCTATGGTCTATGTTCTAAGGTCGGGCAGTGTGGGTCGCGAAGGTCGGGCAGTGTGGGTCGTGAAGGTCGGGCAGTGTGGGTCGGGCAGTGTGGGTCGTGAAGGTCGGGCACTGTGGGTTGCGAAGGTCGGGCAGTGTGGGTCGTGAAGATCGGGCAGTGTGGGTCGGGCAGTGTGGGTCGTGAAGGTCGGGCACTGTGGGTTGCGAAGGTCGGGCAGTGTGGGTCGTGAAGATCGGGCACTGTGGGTCGGGCAGTGTGGGTCGTGAAGGTCGGGCAGTGTTGGTCGGGCAGTGTGGGTCGGGCAGTGTGGGTCGTGAAGGTCGGGCAGTGTGGGTTGGGCAGTGTGGGTCGTGAAGGTCGGGCAGTGTGGGTCGGGCAGTGTGGGTCGGGCAGTGTGGGTCGTGAAGGTCGGGCAGTGTGGGTCGGGCAGTGTGGGTCAGGCAGTGTGGGTCAGGCAGTGTGGGTCAGGCAGTGTGGGTTGGGCAATGTGGGTTGCGAAGGTCGGGCAGTGTGGGTCGGGCAGTGTGGGTCGTGAAGGTTGGACAGTGTGGGTCGTGAATGTCGGGTAGTGTGGGTCGGGCAGTGTGGGTCGGGCAGTGTGGGTCGGGCAGTGTGGGTCGGGCAGTGTGGGTCGTGAGGGTCGGGCAGTGTGGGTTGGGCAGTGTGGGTCAGGCAGTGTGGGTCAGGCAGTGTGGGTCAGGCAGTGTGGGTCGGGCAATGTGGGTCGTGAAGGTTGGGCAGTGTGGGTCGGGCAGTGTGGGTCGTGAAGGTCGGGCAGTGTGGGTTGCGATGGTCGGGCAGTGTGGGCGGGCAGTGTGGGTCGTGAAGGTCGGGCAGTGAGTGTCGTGAAGGTCGGGCAGTGTGGGTCGGGCAGTGTGGGTCGTGAAGGTCGGGCAGTGTGGGTCGTGAAGGTCGGGCAGTGTGGGTCGTGAAGGTCGGGCATTGTGGGTCGGGCAGTGTGGGTTGTGAAGGTCGGGCAGTGTGGGTCGTGAAGGTCAGGCAGTGTGGGTCGGGCAGTGTGGGTCGTGAAGGTCGGGCAGTCTGGGTCGGGCAGCGTGGGTCGTGAAGGTCGGGCAGTGTGGGTCGTGAAGGTCGGGCAGTGTGGGTCGTGAAGGTCGGGCAGTGTGGGTCGTGAAGGTCGGGCATTGTGGGTCGGGCAGTGTGGGTTGTGAAGGTCGGGCAGTCTGGGTCGGGCAGCGTGGGTCGTGAAGGTCGGGCAGTGTGGGTCGTGAAGGTCGGGCAGTGTGGGTCGTGAAGGTCGGGCATTGTGGGTCGGGCAGTGTGGGTTGTGAAGGTCGGGCTGTGTGGGTCGTGAAGGTCAGGCAGTGTGTGTCGGGCAGTGTGGGTCGTGAAGGTCGGGCAGTGTTGGTCGGGCAGTGTGGGTCGTGAAGGTCGGGCAGTCTGGGTCGGGCAGCGTGGGTCGTGAAGGTCGGGCAGTGTGGGTCGTGAAGGTCGGGCAGTGTGGGTCGTGAAGGTCGGGCATTGTGGGTCGGGCAGTGTGGGTTGTGAAGGTCGGGCTGTGTGGGTCGTGAAGGTCAGGCAGTGTGGGTCGGGCAGTGTGGGTCGTGAAGGTCGGGCAGTGTTGGTCGGGCAGTGTGGGTCGTGAAGGTCGGGCAGTCTGGGTCGGGCAGCGTGGGTCGTGAAGGTCGGGCAGGGTGGGTCGTGAAGGTCGGGCAGTGTGGGTCGTGAAGGTCGGGCAGTGTGGGTCGTGAAGGTCGGGCAGTGTGGGTCGTGAAGGTCGGGCAGTGTGGGTCGTGAAGGTCGGGCAGTGTGGGTCGTGAAGGTCGGGCAGTGTGGGTCGTGAAGGTCGGGCAGTGTGGGTCGTGAAGGTCGGGCAGTGTGGGTCGGGCAGCGTGGGTCGTGAAGGTCGGGCAGTGTGGGTCGTGAAGGTCGGGCAGTGTGGGTCCGGCAGTGTGGGTTGCGAAGGTCGGGCAGTGTGGGTCGTGAAGGTCGAGCAGTGTGGGTCGTGAAGGTCGGGCAGTGTGGGTCGTGAAGGTCGGGCAGTGTGGGTCGTGAAGGTCGGGCAGTGTGGGTCGTGAAGGTCGGGCAGTGTGGGTCGGGCAGTGTGGGTCGTGAAGGTCGGGCAGTGAGGGTCGGGCAGTGTGGGTCGTGATGGTCGGGCAGTATGGGTCGTGAAGGTCGGGCAGTGTGGGTCGGCCAGTGTGGGTCGGGCAGTGTGGGTCGTGAAGGTCGGGCAGAGTGGGTTGTGAAGGTTGGGCAGTGTGGGTCGTGAAGATCGGGCAGTGTGGGTCGGGCAGTGTGGGTAGTGAAGGTCGGGCAGTCTGGGTCGTGAAGGTCGGGCAGTCTGGGTCGGGCAGTGTGGGTCGTGAAGGTCGGGCAGTGTGGGTCGTGAAGGTCGGGCAGTGTGGGTCGTGAAGGTCGGGCAGTGTGGGTCGTGAAGGTCGGGCAGTGTGGGTTGTGAAGATCGGGCAGTGTGGGTCGGGCAGTGTGGGTCGTGAAGGTCGGGCAGTGTGGGTCGTGAAGGTCGGGCAGTGTGGGTCGTGAAGGTCGGGCAGTCTGGGTCGGGCAGTGTGGGTCGTGAAGGTTGGGCAGTGTGGGTCGTGAAGGTCGGGCAGTGTGGGTCGGGCAGTGTGGGTCGTGAAGGTTGGGCAGTGTGGGTCGTGAAGGTCGGGCAGTGTGGGTCGGGGAGTGTGGGTCTTGAAGGTCGGGCAGTGTGGGTCGTGAAGGTCGGGCAGTGTGGGTCGGGCACTGTGGGTCGCGAAGGTCGGGCAGTGTGGGTCGTGAAGTTCGGGCAGTGTGGGTCAGGCAGTGTGTGTCGGGCAGTGTGGGTCGTGAAGATCGGGCAGTGTGGGTTACGAAGGTCGGGCAGTGTGGGTCGTGAAGGTCGGGCAGTGTGGGTCGGGGCAGTGTGGGTCGTGAAGATCGGGCAGTGTGGGTCGCGCAGTGTGGGTCGTGAAGGTCGGGCAGTGTGGGTCGTGAAGGTCGGGCAGTGTGGGTCCTGAAGGTCGGGCAGTGTGAGTCGGGCAGTGTGGGTCGTGAAGGTCGGGCAGTGTGGGTCGTGAAGGTCGGGCAGTGTGGGTCGTGAAGGTCGGGCAGTGTGGGTCCTGAAGGTCGGGCAGTGTGGGTCGGGCAGTGTGGGTCGTGAAGGTCGGGCAGTGTGGGTTGCGAAGGTTGGGCAGTGTGGGTCGTGAAGGTCGGGCAGTGTGGGTCGTGAAGGTCGGGCAGTGTGGGTCGGGCAATGTGGGTCGTGAAGGTCGGGCAGTGTGGGTCGGGCAGTGTGGGTCGTGAAGGTCGGGCAGTGTGGGTCGGGAAGGTCGGGCAGTGTGGGTCGGGCAGTGTGGGTCGTGAAGGTCGGGCAGTGTGGGTCGTAAAGGTCAGGCAGTATGGGTCGTGAAGGTCGGGCAGTGTGGGTCGTGAAGGTCGGGCAGTGTCGGTCGGGCAGTGTGGGTCGCGAGGGTCGGGCAGTGTGGGTCGTAAAGGTCGGGCATTGTGGGTCGTGAAGGTCGGGCAGTGTGGGTCGTGAAGGTCGGGCAGTGTGGGTCGGGCAGTGTGGGTCATGAAGATCGGGCAGTGTAGGTCGTGAAGGTCGGGCAGTGTGGGTCGGGCAGTGTGGGTCGTGAATGTCGGACAGTGTGGGTCGGGCAGTGTGGGTCGGGCAGTGTGGGTCGCGAAGGTCGGGCAGTGTGTGTCGGGCAGTGTGGGTCATGAAGGTCGAGCAGTGTGGGTCGTGAAGGTCGGGCAGTGTAGGTCGTGAAGGTCGGGCAGTGTGGGTCGGGCAGTGGGGGTCGGGCAGTGTGGGTCGTGAAGATCGGGCAGTGTGGGTCGGGCAGTGTGGGTCGTGAAGTTCGGGCAGTGTGGGTCGGGCAGTGTGGGTCGTGAAGGTCGGGCAGTGTGGGTCGTGAAGGTCAGGCAGTGTGGGTCGGGCAGTGTGGGTCGTGAAGGTCAGGCAGTGTGGGTCAGGCAGTGTGGGTCGGGCAGTGTGGGTTGCGAAGGTCGGGCAGTGTGGGTCGGGCAGTGTGGGTCGTGAAGGTCGGGCAGTGTGGGTCGGGCAGTGTGGGTCGTGAAGGTCGGGCAGTGTTGCTCGGGCAGTGTGGGTCGTGAAGGTCGGGCATTGTGGGTCGGGCAGTGTGGGTTGTGAAGGTCGGGCAGTGTGGGTCGTGAAGGTCAGGCAGTGTGGGTCGGGCAGTGTGGGTCGTGAAGGTCGGGCAGTGTTGGTCGGGCAGTGTGGGTCGTGAAGGTCGGGCAGTCTGGGTCGGGCAGCGTGGGTCGTGAAGGTCGGGCAGTGTGTGTCGTGAAGGTCGGGCAGTGTGGGTCGGGCAGTGTGGGTCGTGAAGGTCGGGCAGTGTGGGTCGTGAAGGTCGGGCAGTCTGGGTCGTGAAGGTCGGGCAGTGTGGGTCGTGAAGGTCGGGCAGTGTGGGTCGTGAATGTCGGGCAGTGTGGGTCGTGAAGGTCGGGCATTGTGGGTCGGGCAGTGTGGGTTGTGAAGGTCGGGCAGTGTGGGTCGTGAAGGTCAGGCAGTGTGGGTCGGGCAGTGTGGGTCGTGAAGGTCGGGCAGTGTTGGTCGGGCAGTGTGGGTCGTGAAGGTCGGGCAGTCTGGGTCGGGCAGCGTGGGTCGTGAAGGTCGGGCAGTGTGGGTCGTGAAGGTCGGGCAGTGTGGGTCGTGAAGGTCGGGCATTGTGGGTCGGGCAGTGTGGGTTGTGAAGGTCGGGCTGTGTGGGTCGTGAAGGTCAGGCAGTGTGGGTCGGGCAGTGTGGGTCGTGAAGGTCGGGCAGTGTTGGTCGGGCAGTGTGGGTCGTGAAGGTCGGGCAGTCTGGGTCGGGCAGCGTGGGTCGTGAAGGTCGGGCAGGGTGGGTCGTGAAGGTCGGGCAGTGTGGGTCGTGAAGGTCGGGCAGTGTGGGTCGTGAAGGTCGGGCAGTGTGGGTCGTGAAGGTCGGGCAGTGTGGGTCGTGAAGGTCGGGCAGTGTGGGTCGTGAAGGTCGGGCAGTGTGGGTCGTGAAGGTCGGGCAGTGTGGGTCGTGAAGGTCGGGCAGTGTGGGTCGGGCAGCGTGGGTCGTGAAGGTCGGGCAGTGTGGGTCGTGAAGGTCGGGCAGTGTGGGTCCGGCAGTGTGGGTTGCGAAGGTCGGGCAGTGTGGGTCGTGAAGGTCGAGCAGTGTGGGTCGTGAAGGTCGGGCAGTGTGGGTCGTGAAGGTCGGGCAGTGTGGGTCGTGAAGGTCGGGCAGTGTGGGTCGTGAAGGTCGGGCAGTGTGGGTCGGGCAGTGTGGGTCGTGAAGGTCGGGCAGTGAGGGTCGGGCAGTGTGGGTCGTGATGGTCGGGCAGTATGGGTCGTGAAGGTCGGGCAGTGTGGGTCGGCCAGTGTGGGTCGGGCAGTGTGGGTCGTGAAGGTCGGGCAGAGTGGGTTGTGAAGGTTGGGCAGTGTGGGTCGTGAAGATCGGGCAGTGTGGGTCGGGCAGTGTGGGTAGTGAAGGTCGGGCAGTCTGGGTCGTGAAGGTCGGGCAGTCTGGGTCGGGCAGTGTGGGTCGTGAAGGTCGGGCAGTGTGGGTCGTGAAGGTCGGGCAGTGTGGGTCGTGAAGGTCGGGCAGTGTGGGTCGTGAAGGTCGGGCAGTGTGGGTTGTGAAGATCGGGCAGTGTGGGTCGGGCAGTGTGGGTCGTGAAGGTCGGGCAGTGTGGGTCGTGAAGGTCGGGCAGTGTGGGTCGTGAAGGTCGGGCAGTCTGGGTCGGGCAGTGTGGGTCGTGAAGGTTGGGCAGTGTGGGTCGTGAAGGTCGGGCAGTGTGGGTCGGGCAGTGTGGGTCGTGAAGGTTGGGCAGTGTGGGTCGTGAAGGTCGGGCAGTGTGGGTCGGGGAGTGTGGGTCTTGAAGGTCGGGCAGTGTGGGTCGTGAAGGTCGGGCAGTGTGGGTCGGGCACTGTGGGTCGCGAAGGTCGGGCAGTGTGGGTCGTGAAGTTCGGGCAGTGTGGGTCAGGCAGTGTGTGTCGGGCAGTGTGGGTCGTGAAGATCGGGCAGTGTGGGTTACGAAGGTCGGGCAGTGTGGGTCGTGAAGGTCGGGCAGTGTGGGTCGGGGCAGTGTGGGTCGTGAAGATCGGGCAGTGTGGGTCGCGCAGTGTGGGTCGTGAAGGTCGGGCAGTGTGGGTCGTGAAGGTCGGGCAGTGTGGGTCCTGAAGGTCGGGCAGTGTGAGTCGGGCAGTGTGGGTCGTGAAGGTCGGGCAGTGTGGGTCGTGAAGGTCGGGCAGTGTGGGTCGTGAAGGTCGGGCAGTGTGGGTCCTGAAGGTCGGGCAGTGTGGGTCGGGCAGTGTGGGTCGTGAAGGTCGGGCAGTGTGGGTTGCGAAGGTTGGGCAGTGTGGGTCGTGAAGGTCGGGCAGTGTGGGTCGTGAAGGTCGGGCAGTGTGGGTCGGGCAATGTGGGTCGTGAAGGTCGGGCAGTGTGGGTCGGGCAGTGTGGGTCGTGAAGGTCGGGCAGTGTGGGTCGGGAAGGTCGGGCAGTGTGGGTCGGGCAGTGTGGGTCGTGAAGGTCGGGCAGTGTGGGTCGTAAAGGTCAGGCAGTATGGGTCGTGAAGGTCGGGCAGTGTGGGTCGTGAAGGTCGGGCAGTGTCGGTCGGGCAGTGTGGGTCGCGAGGGTCGGGCAGTGTGGGTCGTAAAGGTCGGGCATTGTGGGTCGTGAAGGTCGGGCAGTGTGGGTCGTGAAGGTCGGGCAGTGTGGGTCGGGCAGTGTGGGTCATGAAGATCGGGCAGTGTAGGTCGTGAAGGTCGGGCAGTGTGGGTCGGGCAGTGTGGGTCGTGAATGTCGGACAGTGTGGGTCGGGCAGTGTGGGTCGGGCAGTGTGGGTCGCGAAGGTCGGGCAGTGTGTGTCGGGCAGTGTGGGTCATGAAGGTCGAGCAGTGTGGGTCGTGAAGGTCGGGCAGTGTAGGTCGTGAAGGTCGGGCAGTGTGGGTCGGGCAGTGGGGGTCGGGCAGTGTGGGTCGTGAAGATCGGGCAGTGTGGGTCGGGCAGTGTGGGTCGTGAAGTTCGGGCAGTGTGGGTCGGGCAGTGTGGGTCGTGAAGGTCGGGCAGTGTGGGTCGTGAAGGTCAGGCAGTGTGGGTCGGGCAGTGTGGGTCGTGAAGGTCAGGCAGTGTGGGTCAGGCAGTGTGGGTCGGGCAGTGTGGGTTGCGAAGGTCGGGCAGTGTGGGTCGGGCAGTGTGGGTCGTGAAGGTCGGGCAGTGTGGGTCGGGCAGTGTGGGTCGTGAAGGTCGGGCAGTGTTGCTCGGGCAGTGTGGGTCGTGAAGGTCGGGCATTGTGGGTCGGGCAGTGTGGGTTGTGAAGGTCGGGCAGTGTGGGTCGTGAAGGTCAGGCAGTGTGGGTCGGGCAGTGTGGGTCGTGAAGGTCGGGCAGTGTTGGTCGGGCAGTGTGGGTCGTGAAGGTCGGGCAGTCTGGGTCGGGCAGCGTGGGTCGTGAAGGTCGGGCAGTGTGTGTCGTGAAGGTCGGGCAGTGTGGGTCGGGCAGTGTGGGTCGTGAAGGTCGGGCAGTGTGGGTCGTGAAGGTCGGGCAGTCTGGGTCGTGAAGGTCGGGCAGTGTGGGTCGTGAAGGTCGGGCAGTGTGGGTCGTGAATGTCGGGCAGTGTGGGTCGTGAAGGTCGGGCATTGTGGGTCGGGCAGTGTGGGTTGTGAAGGTCGGGCAGTGTGGGTCGTGAAGGTCAGGCAGTGTGGGTCGGGCAGTGTGGGTCGTGAAGGTCGGGCAGTGGTGGTCGGGCAGTGTGGGTCGTGAAGGTCGGGCAGTGTTGGTCGGGCAGTGTGGGTCGTGAAGGTCGGGCAGTCTGGGTCGGGCAGCGTGGTTCGTGAAGGTCGGGCAGTGTGGGTCGTGAAGGTCGGGCAGTGTGGGTCGTGAAGGTCGGGCAGTGTGGGTCGTGAAGGTCGGGCAGTGTGGGTCGTGAAGGTCGGGCAGTGTGGGTCGTGAAGGTCGGGCAGTGTGGGTCGTGAAGGTCGGGCAGTGTGGGTCGTGAAGGTCGGGCAGTGTGGGTCGGGCAGCGTGGGTCGTGAAGGTCGGGCAGTGTGGGTCGTGAAGGTCGGGCAGTGTGGGTCGTGATGGTCGGGCAGTGTGGGTTGGGCAGTGTGGGTTACGAAGGTCGGGCAGTGTGGGTCGTGAAGGTCGAGCAGTGTGGGTCGTGAAGGTCGGGCAGTGTGGGTCGTGAAGGTCGGGCAGTGTGGGTCGTGAAGGTCTGGCAGTGTGGGTCGTGACGGTCGGGCAGTGTGGGTCGGGCAGTGTGGGTCGTGAAGGTCGGGCAGTGTGGGTCGTGAAGGTCGGGCAGTGTGGGTCGTGAAGGTCGGGCAGTGTGGGTCGTGAAGGTCGGGCAGTGTGGGTCGTGAAGGTCGGGCAGTGTGGGTCGTGAAGGTCGGGCAGTGTGGGTCGTGAAGGTCGGGCAGTGTGGGTCGTGAAGGTCGGGCAGTGTGGGTCGGGCAGCGTGGGTCGTGAAGGTCGGGCAGTGTGGGTCGTGAAGGTCGGGCAGTGTGGGTCCGGCAGTGTGGGTTGCGAAGGTCGGGCAGTGTGGGTCGTGAAGGTCGAGCAGTGTGGGTCGTGAAGGTCGGGCAGTGTGGGTCGTGAAGGTCGGGCAGTGTGGGTCGTGAAGGTCGGGCAGTGTGGGTCGTGAAGGTCGGGCAGTGTGGGTCGGGCAGTGTGGGTCGTGAAGGTCGGGCAGTGAGGGTCGGGCAGTGTGGGTCGTGATGGTCGGGCAGTATGGGTCGTGAAGGTCGGGCAGTGTGGGTCGGCCAGTGTGGGTCGGGCAGTGTGGGTCGTGAAGGTCGGGCAGAGTGGGTTGTGAAGGTTGGGCAGTGTGGGTCGTGAAGATCGGGCAGTGTGGGTCGGGCAGTGTGGGTAGTGAAGGTCGGGCAGTCTGGGTCGTGAAGGTCGGGCAGTCTGGGTCGGGCAGTGTGGGTCGTGAAGGTCGGGCAGTGTGGGTCGTGAAGGTCGGGCAGTGTGGGTCGTGAAGGTCGGGCAGTGTGGGTCGTGAAGGTCGGGCAGTGTGGGTTGTGAAGATCGGGCAGTGTGGGTCGGGCAGTGTGGGTCGTGAAGGTCGGGCAGTGTGGGTCGTGAAGGTCGGGCAGTGTGGGTCGTGAAGGTCGGGCAGTCTGGGTCGGGCAGTGTGGGTCGTGAAGGTTGGGCAGTGTGGGTCGTGAAGGTCGGGCAGTGTGGGTCGGGCAGTGTGGGTCGTGAAGGTTGGGCAGTGTGGGTCGTGAAGGTCGGGCAGTGTGGGTCGGGGAGTGTGGGTCTTGAAGGTCGGGCAGTGTGGGTCGTGAAGGTCGGGCAGTGTGGGTCGGGCACTGTGGGTCGCGAAGGTCGGGCAGTGTGGGTCGTGAAGTTCGGGCAGTGTGGGTCGTGAAGGTCGGGCAGTGTGGGTCGTGAAGGTCAGGCAGTGTGGGTCGGGCAGTGTGGGTCGTGAAGGTCAGGCAGTGTGGGTCAGGCAGTGTGGGTCGGGCAGTGTGGGTTGCGAAGGTCGGGCAGTGTGGGTCGGGCAGTGTGGGTCGTGAAGGTCGGGCAGTGTGGGTCGGGCAGTGTGGGTCGTGAAGGTCGGGCAGTGTTGCTCGGGCAGTGTGGGTCGTGAAGGTCGGGCATTGTGGGTCGGGCAGTGTGGGTTGTGAAGGTCGGGCAGTGTGGGTCGTGAAGGTCAGGCAGTGTGGGTCGGGCAGTGTGGGTCGTGAAGGTCGGGCAGTGTTGGTCGGGCAGTGTGGGTCGTGAAGGTCGGGCAGTCTGGGTCGGGCAGCGTGGGTCGTGAAGGTCGGGCAGTGTGTGTCGTGAAGGTCGGGCAGTGTGGGTCGGGCAGTGTGGGTCGTGAAGGTCGGGCAGTGTGGGTCGTGAAGGTCGGGCAGTCTGGGTCGTGAAGGTCGGGCAGTGTGGGTCGTGAAGGTCGGGCAGTGTGGGTCGTGAATGTCGGGCAGTGTGGGTCGTGAAGGTCGGGCATTGTGGGTCGGGCAGTGTGGGTTGTGAAGGTCGGGCAGTGTGGGTCGTGAAGGTCAGGCAGTGTGGGTCGGGCAGTGTGGGTCGTGAAGGTCGGGCAGTGGTGGTCGGGCAGTGTGGGTCGTGAAGGTCGGGCAGTCTGGGTCGGGCAGCGTGGTTCGTGAAGGTCGGGCAGTGTGGGTCGTGAAGGTCGGGCAGTGTGGGTCGTGAAGGTCGGGCAGTGTGGGTCGTGAAGGTCGGGCAGTGTGGGTCGTGAAGGTCGGGCAGTGTGGGTCGTGAAGGTCGGGCAGTGTGGGTCGTGAAGGTCGGGCAGTGTGGGTCGTGAAGGTCGGGCAGTGTGGGTCGTGAAGGTCGGGCAGTGTGGGTCGGGCAGCGTGGGTCGTGAAGGTCGGGCAGTGTGGGTCGTGAAGGTCGGGCAGTGTGGGTCGTGATGGTCGGGCAGTGTGGGTTGGGCAGTGTGGGTTACGAAGGTCGGGCAGTGTGGGTCGTGAAGGTCGAGCAGTGTGGGTCGTGAAGGTCGGGCAGTGTGGGTCGTGAAGGTCGGGCAGTGTGGGTCGTGAAGGTCTGGCAGTGTGGGTCGTGACGGTCGGGCAGTGTGGGTCGGGCAGTGTGGGTCGTGAAGGTCGGGCAGTGTGGGTCGTGAAGGTCGGGCAGTGTGGGTCGTGAAGGTCGGGCAGTGTGGGTCGTGAAGGTCGGGCAGTGTGGGTCGTGAAGGTCGGGCAGTGTGGGTCGTGAAGGTCGGGCAGTGTGGGTCGTGAAGGTCGGGCAGTGTGGGTCGTGAAGGTCGGGCAGTGTGGGTCGGGCAGCGTGGGTCGTGAAGGTCGGGCAGTGTGGGTCGTGAAGGTCGGGCAGTGTGGGTCCGGCAGTGTGGGTTGCGAAGGTCGGGCAGTGTGGGTCGTGAAGGTCGAGCAGTGTGGGTCGTGAAGGTCGGGCAGTGTGGGTCGTGAAGGTCGGGCAGTGTGGGTCGTGAAGGTCGGGCAGTGTGGGTCGTGAAGGTCGGGCAGTGTGGGTCGGGCAGTGTGGGTCGTGAAGGTCGGGCAGTGAGGGTCGGGCAGTGTGGGTCGTGATGGTCGGGCAGTATGGGTCGTGAAGGTCGGGCAGTGTGGGTCGGCCAGTGTGGGTCGGGCAGTGTGGGTCGTGAAGGTCGGGCAGAGTGGGTTGTGAAGGTTGGGCAGTGTGGGTCGTGAAGATCGGGCAGTGTGGGTCGGGCAGTGTGGGTAGTGAAGGTCGGGCAGTCTGGGTCGTGAAGGTCGGGCAGTCTGGGTCGGGCAGTGTGGGTCGTGAAGGTCGGGCAGTGTGGGTCGTGAAGGTCGGGCAGTGTGGGTCGTGAAGGTCGGGCAGTGTGGGTCGTGAAGGTCGGGCAGTGTGGGTTGTGAAGATCGGGCAGTGTGGGTCGGGCAGTGTGGGTCGTGAAGGTCGGGCAGTGTGGGTCGTGAAGGTCGGGCAGTGTGGGTCGTGAAGGTCGGGCAGTCTGGGTCGGGCAGTGTGGGTCGTGAAGGTTGGGCAGTGTGGGTCGTGAAGGTCGGGCAGTGTGGGTCGGGCAGTGTGGGTCGTGAAGGTTGGGCAGTGTGGGTCGTGAAGGTCGGGCAGTGTGGGTCGGGGAGTGTGGGTCTTGAAGGTCGGGCAGTGTGGGTCGTGAAGGTCGGGCAGTGTGGGTCGGGCACTGTGGGTCGCGAAGGTCGGGCAGTGTGGGTCGTGAAGTTCGGGCAGTGTGGGTCAGGCAGTGTGTGTCGGGCAGTGTGGGTCGTGAAGATCGGGCAGTGTGGGTTACGAAGGTCGGGCAGTGTGGGTCGTGAAGGTCGGGCAGTGTGGGTCGGGGCAGTGTGGGTCGTGAAGATCGGGCAGTGTGGGTCGCGCAGTGTGGGTCGTGAAGGTCGGGCAGTGTGGGTCGTGAAGGTCGGGCAGTGTGGGTCCTGAAGGTCGGGCAGTGTGAGTCGGGCAGTGTGGGTCGTGAAGGTCGGGCAGTGTGGGTCGTGAAGGTCGGGCAGTGTGGGTCGTGAAGGTCGGGCAGTGTGGGTCCTGAAGGTCGGGCAGTGTGGGTCGGGCAGTGTGGGTCGTGAAGGTCGGGCAGTGTGGGTTGCGAAGGTTGGGCAGTGTGGGTCGTGAAGGTCGGGCAGTGTGGGTCGTGAAGGTCGGGCAGTGTGGGTCGGGCAATGTGGGTCGTGAAGGTCGGGCAGTGTGGGTCGGGCAGTGTGGGTCGTGAAGGTCGGGCAGTGTGGGTCGGGAAGGTCGGGCAGTGTGGGTCGGGCAGTGTGGGTCGTGAAGGTCGGGCAGTGTGGGTCGTAAAGGTCAGGCAGTATGGGTCGTGAAGGTCGGGCAGTGTGGGTCGTGAAGGTCGGGCAGTGTCGGTCGGGCAGTGTGGGTCGCGAGGGTCGGGCAGTGTGGGTCGTAAAGGTCGGGCATTGTGGGTCGTGAAGGTCGGGCAGTGTGGGTCGTGAAGGTCGGGCAGTGTGGGTCGGGCAGTGTGGGTCATGAAGATCGGGCAGTGTAGGTCGTGAAGGTCGGGCAGTGTGGGTCGGGCAGTGTGGGTCGTGAATGTCGGACAGTGTGGGTCGGGCAGTGTGGGTCGGGCAGTGTGGGTCGCGAAGGTCGGGCAGTGTGTGTCGGGCAGTGTGGGTCATGAAGGTCGAGCAGTGTGGGTCGTGAAGGTCGGGCAGTGTAGGTCGTGAAGGTCGGGCAGTGTGGGTCGGGCAGTGGGGGTCGGGCAGTGTGGGTCGTGAAGATCGGGCAGTGTGGGTCGGGCAGTGTGGGTCGTGAAGTTCGGGCAGTGTGGGTCGGGCAGTGTGGGTCGTGAAGGTCGGGCAGTGTGGGTCGTGAAGGTCAGGCAGTGTGGGTCGGGCAGTGTGGGTCGTGAAGGTCAGGCAGTGTGGGTCAGGCAGTGTGGGTCGGGCAGTGTGGGTTGCGAAGGTCGGGCAGTGTGGGTCGGGCAGTGTGGGTCGTGAAGGTCGGGCAGTGTGGGTCGGGCAGTGTGGGTCGTGAAGGTCGGGCAGTGTTGCTCGGGCAGTGTGGGTCGTGAAGGTCGGGCATTGTGGGTCGGGCAGTGTGGGTTGTGAAGGTCGGGCAGTGTGGGTCGTGAAGGTCAGGCAGTGTGGGTCGGGCAGTGTGGGTCGTGAAGGTCGGGCAGTGTTGGTCGGGCAGTGTGGGTCGTGAAGGTCGGGCAGTCTGGGTCGGGCAGCGTGGGTCGTGAAGGTCGGGCAGTGTGTGTCGTGAAGGTCGGGCAGTGTGGGTCGGGCAGTGTGGGTCGTGAAGGTCGGGCAGTGTGGGTCGTGAAGGTCGGGCAGTCTGGGTCGTGAAGGTCGGGCAGTGTGGGTCGTGAAGGTCGGGCAGTGTGGGTCGTGAATGTCGGGCAGTGTGGGTCGTGAAGGTCGGGCATTGTGGGTCGGGCAGTGTGGGTTGTGAAGGTCGGGCAGTGTGGGTCGTGAAGGTCAGGCAGTGTGGGTCGGGCAGTGTGGGTCGTGAAGGTCGGGCAGTGTTGGTCGGGCAGTGTGGGTCGTGAAGGTCGGGCAGTCTGGGTCGGGCAGCGTGGTTCGTGAAGGTCGGGCAGTGTGGGTCGTGAAGGTCGGGCAGTGTGGGTCGTGAAGGTCGGGCAGTGTGGGTCGTGAAGGTCGGGCAGTGTGGGTCGTGAAGGTCGGGCAGTGTGGGTCGTGAAGGTCGGGCAGTGTGGGTCGTGAAGGTCGGGCAGTGTGGGTCGTGAAGGTCGGGCAGTGTGGGTCGTGAAGGTCGGGCAGTGTGGGTCGGGCAGCGTGGGTCGTGAAGGTCGGGCAGTGTGGGTCGTGAAGGTCGGGCAGTGTGGGTCGTGATGGTCGGGCAGTGTGGGTTGGGCAGTGTGGGTTACGAAGGTCGGGCAGTGTGGGTCGTGAAGGTCGAGCAGTGTGGGTCGTGAAGGTCGGGCAGTGTGGGTCGTGAAGGTCGGGCAGTGTGGGTCGTGAAGGTCTGGCAGTGTGGGTCGTGACGGTCGGGCAGTGTGGGTCGGGCAGTGTGGGTCGTGAAGGTCGGGCAGTGTGGGTCGTGAAGGTCGGGCAGTGTGGGTCGTGAAGGTCGGGCAGTGTGGGTCGTGAAGGTCGGGCAGTGTGGGTCGTGAAGGTCGGGCAGTGTGGGTCGTGAAGGTCGGGCAGTGTGGGTCGTGAAGGTCGGGCAGTGTGGGTCGGGCAGCGTGGGTCGTGAAGGTCGGGCAGTGTGGGTCGTGAAGGTCGGGCAGTGTGGGTCGTGAAGGTCGGGCAGTGTGGGTCGTGAAGGTCAGGCAGTGTGTGTCGGGCAGTGTGGGTCGTGAAGGTCGGGCAGTGTTGGTCGGGCAGTGTCGGTCGTGAAGGTCGGGCAGTCTGGGTCGGGCAGCGTGGGTCGTGAAGGTCGGGCAGTGTGGGTCGTGAAGGTCGGGCAGTGTGGGTCGTGAAGTGTTGCTCGGGCAGTGTGGGTCGTGAAGGTCGGGCAGTCTGGGTCGGGCAGCGTGGGTCGTGAAGTTCGGGCAGTGTGGGTCGTGAAGGTCGGGCAGTGTGGGTCGTGAAGGTCGGGCAGTGTGGGTCGTGAAGGTCAGGCAGTGTGTGTCGGGCAGTGTGGGTCGTGAAGGTCGGGCAGTGTTGGTCGGGCAGTGTCGGTCGTGAAGGTCGGGCAGTCTGGGTCGGGCAGCGTGGGTCGTGAAGGTCGGGCAGTGTGGGTCGTGAAGGTCGGGCAGTGTGGGTCGTGAAGGTCGGGCAGTGTGGGTCGTGAAGGACGGGCAGTGTGGGTCGTGAAGGTCGGGCAGTGTGGGTCGTGAAGGTCGGGCAGTGTGGGTCGTGAAGGTCGGGCAGTGTGGGTCGGGCAGCGTGGGTCGTGAAGGTCGGGCAGTGTGGGTCGTGAAGGTCGGGCAGTGTGGGTCGTGAAGGTCGGGCAGTGTGGGTCGTGAAGGTCGGGCAGTGTGGGTCGGGCAGTGTGGGTTGCGAAGGTCGGGCAGTGTGGGTCGTGAAGGTCGAGCAGTGTGGGTCGTGAAGGTCGGGCAGTGTGGGTCGTGAAGGTCGGGCAGTGTGGGTCGTGAAGGTCGGGCAGTGTGGGTCGTGAAGGTCGGGCAGTGTGGGTCGGGCAGTGTGGGTCGTGAAGGTCGGGCAGTGTGGGTCGTGAAGGTCGGGCAGTGTGGGTCGGGCAGTGTGTGTCGTGATGGTCGGGCTGTGTGGGTCGTGAAGGTCGGGCAGTGAGGGTCGGGCAGTGTGGGTCGTGAAGGTCGGGCAGTGTGGGTTGTGAAGGTTGGGCAGTGTGGGTCGTGAAGATCGGGCAGTGTGGGTCGGGCAGTGTGGGTAGTGAAGGTCGGGCAGTGTGGGTCGTGAAGGTCGGGCAGTGTGGGTCGTGAAGGTCGGGCAGTGTGGGTCGTCAAGGTCGGGCAGTCTGGGTCGTGAAGGTCGGGCAGTCTGGGTCGGGCAGTGTGGGTCGTGAAGGTCGGGCAGTGTGGGTCGTGAAGGTCGGGCAGTGTGGGTCGTGAAGGTCGGGCAGTGTGGGTCGGGCAGTGTGGGTCGTGAAGGTCGGGCATTCTGGGTCGTGAAGGTCGGGCAGTGTGGGTCGTGAAGGTCGGGCAGTCTGGGTCGGGCAGTGTGGGTCGTGAAGGTTGGGCAGTGTGGGTCGTGAAGGTCGGGCAGTGTGGGTCGGGCAGTGTGGGTCGTGAAGGTTGGGCAGTGTTCGGTCGTGAAGATCGGGCAGTGTGGATTACGAAGGTCGGGCAGTGTGGGTCGTGAAGGTCGGGCAGTGTGGGTCGGGGCAGTGTGGGTCGTGAAGATCGGGCAGTGTGGGTCGCGCAGTGTGGGTCGTGAAGGTCGGGCAGTGTGGGTTGCCAAGGTTGGGCAGTGTGGGTCGTGAAGGTCGGGCAGTGTGGGTCATGAAGGTCGGGCAGTGTGGGTCGTGAAGGTCGGGCAGTGTGGGTCCTGAAGGTCGGGCAGTGTGGGTCGGGCAGTGTGGGTCGTGAAGGTCGGGCAGTGTGGGTTGCGAAGGTTGGGCAGTGTGGGTCGTGAAGGTCGGGCAGTGTGGGTCGGGCAATGTGGGTCGTGAAGATCGGGGAGTGTGGGTCGTGAAGGTCGGGCAGTGTGGGTCGGGCAGTGTGGGTCGTGAAGGTCGGGCAGTGTGGGTCGTAAAGGTCAGGCAGTATGGGTCGTGAAGGTCGGGCAGTGTGGGTCGTGAAGGTCGGGCAGTGTCGGTCGGGCAGTGTGGGTGGCGAGGGTCGGGCAGTGTGGGTCGTGAAGGTCGGGCAGTGTGGGTCGTGAAGGTCGGACAGTGTGGGTCGGGCAGTGTGGGTCATGAAGATCGGGCAGTATAGGTCGTCAAGGTCGGGCAGTGTGGGTCGGGCAGTGTGGGTCGTGAAGGTCGGACAGTGTGGGTCGGGCAGTGTGGGTCGGGCAGTGTGGGTCGCGAAGGTCGGGCAGTGTGTGTCGGGCAGTGTGGGTCATGAAGGTCGAGCAGTGTGGGTCGTGAAGGTCGGGCAGTGTAGGTCGTGAAGGTCGGGCAGTGTGGGTCGGGCAGTGGGGGTCGGGCAGTGTGGGTCGTGAAGATCGGGCAGTGTGGGTCGGGCAGTGTGGGTCGTGAAGTTCGGGCAGTGTGGGTCGGGCAGTGTGGGTCGTGAAGGTCGCGCAGTGTGGGTCGTGAAGGTCAGGCAGTGTGGGTCGGGCAGTGTGGGTCGTGAAGGTCAGGCAGTGTGGGTCAGGCAGTGTGGGTCGGGCAGTGTGGGTTGCGAAGGTCGGGCAGTGTGGGTCGGGCAGTGTGGGTCGTGAAGGTCGGGCAGTGTTGCTCGGGCAGTGTGGGTCGTGAAGGTCGGGCAGTCTGGGTCGGGCAGCGTGGGTCGTGAAGGTCGGGCAGTGTGGGTCGTGAAGGTCGGGCAGTGTGGGTCGTGAAGGTCGGGCAGTGTGGGTCGTGAAGGTCGGGCATTGTGGGTCGGGCAGTGTGGGTTGTGAAGGTCGGACAGTGTGGGTCGTGAAGGTCAGGCAGTGTGGGTCGGGCAGTGTGGGTCGTGAAGGTCGGGCAGTGTTGGTCGGGCAGTGTGGGTCGTGAAGGTCGGGCAGTCTGGGTCGGGCAGCGTGGGTCGTGAAGGTCGGGCAGTGTGGGTCGTGAAGGTCGGGCAGTGTGGGTCGTGAAGGTCGGGCAGTGTGGGTCGTGAAGGTCGGGCAGTGTGGGTCGTGAAGGTCGGGCAGTGTGGGTCGTGAAGGTCGGGCAGTGTGGGTCGTGAAGGTCGGGCAGTGTGGGTCGGGCAGCGTGGGTCGTGAAGGTCGGGCAGTGTGGGTCGTGAAGGTCGGGCAGTGTGGGTCGTGAAGGTCGGGCAGTGTGAGTCGTGAAGGTTGGGCAGTGTGGGTCGGGCAGTGTGGGTTGCGAAGGTCGGGCAGTGTGGGTCGTGAAGGTCGAGCAGTGTGGGTCGTGAAGGTCGGGCAGTGTGGGTCGTGAAGGTCGGGCAGTGTGGGTCGTGAAGGTCGGGCAGTGTGGGTCGTGAAGGTCGGGCAGTGTGGGTCGTGAAGGTCGGGCAGTGTGGGTCGTGAAGGTCGGGCAGTGTGGGTCGTGAAGGTCGGGCAGTGTGGGTCGGGCAGTGTGGGTCGTGATGGTCGGGCAGTGTGGGTCGTGAAGGTCGGGCAGTGTGGGTCGGGCAGTGTGGGTCGGGCAGTGTGGGTCGGGCAGTGTGGGTCGTGAAGGTCGGGCAGTGTGGGTTGTGAAGGTTGGGCAGTGTGGGTCGTGAAGATCGGGCAGTGTGGGTCGGGCAGTGTGGGCAGTGAAGGTCGGGCAGTGTGGGTCGTGAAGGTCGGGCAGTGTGGGTCGTGAAGGTCGGGCAGTGTGGGTTGTGAAGATCGGGCAGTGTGGGTCGGGCAGTGTGGGTCGTGAAGGTCGGGCAGTCTGGGTCGTGAAGGTCGGGCAGTGTGGGTCGTGAAGGTCGGGCAGTCTGGGTCGGGCAGTGTGGGTCGTGAAGGTTGGGCAGTGTGGGTCGTGAAGGTCGGGCAGTGTGGGTCGGGAAGTGTGGGTCGTGAAGGTTGGGCAGTGTGGGTCGTGAAGGTCGGGCAGTGTGGGTCGGGCAGTGTGGGTCGCGAAGGTCGGGCAGTGTGGGTCGTGAATGTCGGGCAGTGTGGGTCGCGAAGGTCGGGCAGTGTGGGTCGGGCAGTGTGGGTCGTGAAGGTCGGGCAGTGTGGGTCGGGCAGTGTGGGTCGTGAAGGTCGGGCAGTGTGGGTCGTGAAGGTCGGGCAGTGTGGGTCGTGAAGGTCGGGCAGTGTGGGTCGTGAAGGTCGGGCAGTGTGGTTTGCGAAGGTCTGGCAGTGTGGGTTGCGAAGGTCGGGCAGTGTGGGTTGCGAAGGTCGGGCAGTGTGGGTCGGGCAGTGTGGGTCGTGAAGGTCGGGCAGTGTGGGTCGTGAAGGTCGGGCAGTGTGGGTCGGGCAGTGTGGGTCGTGAAGGTCGGGCAGTGTGGGTCGTGAAGATCGGGCAGTGTGGGTCGGGCAGTGTGGGTCGTGAAGGTCGGGCAGTGTGGGTCAGGCAGTGTGGGTCGTGAAGGTCGGGCAGTGTGGGTCGTGAAGGTCGGGCAGTGTGGGTCGTGAAGGTCGGGCAGTGTGGGTCGTGAAGGTCGGGCAGTGTGGGTCGTGAAGGTCGGGCAGTGTGGGTCGTGAAGGTCGGGCAGTGTGGGTCGTGAAGGTCGGGCAGTGTGGGTCGTGAAGGTCGGGCAGTGTGGGTCGTGAAGGTCGGGCAGTGTTGCTCGGGCAGTGTGAGTCGTGAAGGTCGGGCATTGTGGGTCGGGCAGTGTGGGTTGTGAAGGTCGGGCAGTGTGGGTCGTGAAGGTCAGGCAGTGTGGGTCGGGCAGTGTGGGTCGTGAAGGTCGGGCAGTGTTGGTCGGGCAGTGCGGGTCGTGAAGGTCGGGCAGTCTGGGTCGGGCAGCGTGGGTCGTGAAGGTCGGTCAGTGTGTGTCGTGAAGGTCGGGCAGTGTGGGTCGGGCAGTGTGGGTCGTGAAGGTCGGGCAGTGTTGGTCGGGCAGTGTGGGTCGTGAAGGTCGGGCAGTCTGGGTCGTGAAGGTCGGGCAGTGTGGGTCGTGAAGGTCGGGCAGTGTGGGTCGTGAATGTCGGGCAGTGTGGGTCGTGAAGGTCGGGCATTGTGGGTCGGGCAGTGTGGGTTGTGAAGGTCGGGCAGTGTGGGTCGTGAAGGTCAGGCAGTGTGGGTCGGGCAGTGTGGGTCGTGAAGGTCGGGCAGTGTTGGTCGGGCAGTGTGGGTCGTGAAGGTCGGGCAGTCTGGGTCGGGCAGCGTGGGTCGTGAAGGTCGGGCAGTGTGGGTCGTGAAGGTCGGGCAGTGTGGGTCGTGAAGGTCGGGCAGTGTGGGTCGTGAAGGTCGGGCAGTGTGGGTCGTGAAGGTCGGGCAGTGTGGGTCGTGAAGGTCGGGCAGTGTGGGTCGTGAAGGTCGGGCAGTGTGGGTCGTGAAGGTCGGGCAGTGTGGGTCGTGAAGGTCGGGCAGTGTGGGTCGGGCAGCGTGGGTCGTGAAGGTCGGGCAGTGTGGGTCGTGAAGGTCGGGCAGTGTGGGTCGTGAAGGTCGGGCAGTGTGGGTTGGGCAGTGTGGGTTACGAAGGTCGGGCAGTGTGGGTCGTGAAGGTCGAGCAGTGTGGGTCGTGAAGGTCGGGCAGTGTGGGTCGTGAAGGTCGGGCAGTGTGGGTCGTGAAGGTCGGGCAGTGTGGGTCGTGACGGTCGGGCAGTGTGGGTCGGGCAGTGTGGGTCGTGATGGTCGGGCAGTGTGGGTCGTGAAGGTCGGGCAGTGTGGGTCGGCCAGTGTGGGTCGGGCAATGTGGGTCGTGAAGGTCGGGCAGTGTGGGTTGTGAAGGTTGGGCAGTGTGGGTCGTGAAGATCGGGCAGTGTGGGTCGTGAAGGTCGGGCAGTGTGGGTCGTCAAGGTCGGGCAGTCTGGGTCGTGAAGGTCGGGCAGTGTGGGTCGTGAAGGTCGGGCAGTGTGGGTCGGGCAGTGTGGGTAGTGAAGGTCGGGCAGTGTGGGTCGTGAAGGTCGGGCAGTATGGGTCGTGAAGGTCGGGCAGTGTGGGTCGTCAAGGTCGGGCAGTCTGGGTCGTGAAGGTCGGGCAGTCTGGGTCGGGCAGTGTGGGTCGTGAAGGTCGGGCAGTGTGGGTCGTGAAGGTCGGGCAGTGTGGGTTGTGAAGATCGGGCAGTGTGGGTCGGGCAGTGTGGGTCGTGAAGGTCGGGCAGTCTGGGTCGTGAAGGTCGGGCAGTGTGGGTCGTGAAGGTCGGGCAGTCTGGGTCGGGCAGTGTGGGTCGTGAAGGTTGGGCAGTGTGGATCGTGAAGGTCGGGCAGTGTGGGTCGGGCAGTGTGGGTCGTGAAGGTTGGGCAGTGTGGGTCGTGAAGGTCGGGCAGTGTGGGTCGGGCAGTGTGGGTCGTGAAGGTCGGGCAGTGTGGGTCTTGAAGGTCGGGCAGTGTGTGTCGTGAAGGTCGGGCAGTGTGGGTCGTGAAGGTCGGGCAGTGTGGGTCGGGAACTGTGGGTCGCGAAGGACGGGCAGTGCAGGTCGTGAAGTTCGGGCAGTGTGGTTCGGGCAGTGTGGGTCGGGCAGTGTGGGTCGTGAAGATCGGGCAGTGTGGGTTACGAAGGTCGGGCAGTGTGGGTCGTGAAGATCGGGCAGTGTGGGTTACGAAGGTCGGGCAGTGTGGGTCGTGAAGGTCGGGCAGTGTGGGTCGGGGCAGTGTGGGTCGTGAAGATCGGGCAGTGTGGGTCGCGCAGTGTGGGTCGTGAAGGTCGGGCAGTGTGGGTTGCGAAGGTTGGGCAGTGTGGGTCGTGAAGGTCGGGCAGTGTGGGTCGTGAAGGTCGGGCAGTGTGGGTCGTGAATGTCGGGCAGTGTGGGTCCTGAAGATCGGGCAGTGTGGGTCGGGCAGTGTGGGTCGTGAAGGTCGGGCAGTGTGGGTCGGGCAATGTGGGTCGTGAAGATCGGGGAGTGTGGGTCGTGAAGGTCGGGCAGTGTGGGTCGGGCAGTGTGGGTCGTGAAGGTCGGGCAGTGTGGGTCGTGAAGGTCGGGCAGTGTGGGTCGGGCAGTGTGGGTCGTGAAGGTCGGGCAGTGTGGGTCGTAAAGGTCAGGCAGTATGGGTCGTGAAGGTCGGGCAGTGTGGGTCGTGAAGGTCGGGCAGTGTGGGTCGGGCAGTGTGGGTAGTGAAGGTCGGGCAGTGTGGGTCGTGAAGGTCGGGCAGTATGGGTCGTGAAGGTCGGGCAGTGTGGGTCGTCAAGGTCGGGCAGTCTGGGTCGTGAAGGTCGGGCAGTCTGGGTCGGGCAGTGTGGGTCGTGAAGGTCGGGCAGTGTGGGTCGTGAAGGTCGGGCAGTGTGGGTTGTGAAGATCGGGCAGTGTGGGTCGGGCAGTGTGGGTCGTGAAGGTCGGGCAGTCTGGGTCGTGAAGGTCGGGCAGTGTGGGTCGTGAAGGTCGGGCAGTCTGGGTCGGGCAGTGTGGGTCGTGAAGGTTGGGCAGTGTGGATCGTGAAGGTCGGGCAGTGTGGGTCGGGCAGTGTGGGTCGTGAAGGTTGGGCAGTGTGGGTCGTGAAGGTCGGGCAGTGTGGGTCGGGCAGTGTGGGTCGTGAAGGTCGGGCAGTGTGGGTCTTGAAGGTCGGGCAGTGTGTGTCGTGAAGGTCGGGCAGTGTGGGTCGTGAAGGTCGGGCAGTGTGGGTCGGGCACTGTGGGTCGCGAAGGACGGGCAGTGCAGGTCGTGAAGTTCGGGCAGTGTGGTTCGGGCAGTGTGGGTCGGGCAGTGTGGGTCGTGAAGATCGGGCAGTGTGGGTTACGAAGGTCGGGCAGTGTGGGTCGTGAAGATCGGGCAGTGTGGGTTACGAAGGTCGGGCAGTGTGGGTCGTGAAGGTCGGGCAGTGTGGGTCGGGGCAGTGTGGGTCGTGAAGATCGGGCAGTGTGGGTCGCGCAGTGTGGGTCGTGAAGGTCGGGCAGTGTGGGTTGCGAAGGTTGGGCAGTGTGGGTCGTGAAGGTCGGGCAGTGTGGGTCGTGAAGGTCGGGCAGTGTGGGTCGTGAAGGTCGGGCAGTGTGGGTCCTGAAGGTCGGGCAGTGTGGGTCGGGCAGTGTGGGTCGTGAAGGTCGGGCAGTGTGGGTCGGGCAATGTGGGTCGTGAAGATCGGGGAGTGTGGGTCGTGAAGGTCGGGCAGTGTGGGTCGGGCAGTGTGGGTCGTGAAGGTCGGGCAGTGTGGGTCGTGAAGGTCGGGCAGTGTGGGTCGGGCAGTGTGGGTCGTGAAGGTCGGGCAGTGTGGGTCGTAAAGGTCAGGCAGTATGGGTCGTGAAGGTCGGGCAGTGTGGGTCGTGAAGGTCGGGCAGTGTCGGTCGGGCAGTGTGGGTCGCGAGGGTCGGGCAGTGTGGGTCGTAAAGGTCGGGCAGTGTGGGTCGTGAAGGTCGGGCAGTGTGGGTCGTGAAGGTCGGGCATGTGGGTCGGGCAGTGTGGGTCATGAAGATCGGGCAGTGTAGATTGTGAAGGTCGGGCAGTGTGGGTCGGGCAGTGTGTGTCGTGAAGGTCGGACAGTGTGGGTCGGGCAGTGTGGGTCATGAAGGACGGGCAGTGTGTGTCGGGCAGTGTGGGTCGGGCAGTGTGGGTCGTGAAGGTCGGACAGTGTGGGTCGGGCAGTGTGGGTCATGAAGGACGGGCAGTGTGGGTCGGGCAGTGTGGGTCGGGCAGTGTGGGTCGTGAAGGTCGGACAGTGTGGGTCGGGCAGTGTGGGTCATGAAGGACGGGCAGTGTGTGTCGGGCAGTGTGGGTCATGAAGGTCGAGCAGTGTGGGTCGTGAAGGTCGGGCAGTGTAGGTCGTGAAGGTCGGGCAGTGTGGGTCGGGCAGTGGGGGTCGGGCAGTGTGGGTCGTGAAGATCGGGCAGTGTGGGTCGGGCAGTGTGGGTCGTGAAGTTCGGGCAGTGTGGGTCGGGCAGTGTGGGTCGTGAAGGTCGGGCAGTGTGGGTCGTGAAGGTCAGGCAGTGTGGGTCGGGCAGTGTGGGTCGTGAAGGTCAGGCAGTGTGGGTCAGGTAGTGTGGGTCGGGCAGTGTGGGTTGCGAAGGTCGGGCAGTGTGGGTCGGGCAGTGTGGGTCATGAAGGTCGGGCAGTGTGGGTCGGGCAGTGTGGGTCGTGAAGGTCGGGCAGTGTTGCTCGGGCAGTGTGGGTCGTGAAGGTCGGGCAGTGTTGCTCGGGCAGTGTGGGTCGTGAAGGTCGGGCAGTCTGGGTCGGGCAGCGTGGGTCGTGAAGTTCGGGCAGTGTGGGTCGTGAAGGTCGGGCAGTGTGGGTCGTGAAGGTCAGGCAGTGTGTGTCGGGCAGTGTGGGTCGTGAAGGTCGGGCAGTGTTGGTCGGGCAGTGTCGGTCGTGAAGGTCGGGCAGTCTGGGTCGGGCAGCGTGGGTCGTGAAGGTCGGGCAGTGTGGGTCGTGAAGGTCGGGCAGTGTGGGTCGTGAAGGTCGGGCAGTGTGGGTCGTGAAGGTCGGGCAGTGTGGGTCGTGAAGGTCGGGCAGTGTGGGTCGTGAAGGTCGGGCAGTGTGGGTCGTGAAGGTCGGGCAGTGTGGGTCGGGCAGCGTGGGTCGTGAAGGTCGGGCAGTGTGGGTCGTGAAGGTCGGGCAGTGTGGGTCGTGAAGGTCGGGCAGTGTGGGTCGTGAAGGTCGGGCAGTGTGGGTCGGGCAGTGTGGGTTGCGAAGGTCGGGCAGTGTGGGTCGTGAAGGTCGAGCAGTGTGGGTCGTGAAGGTCGGGCAGTGTGGGTCGTGAAGGTCGGGCAGTGTGGGTCGTGAAGGTCGGGCAGTGTGGGTCGTGAAGGTCGGGCAGTGTGGGTCGGGCAGTGTGGGTCGTGAAGGTCGGGCAGTGTGGGTCGTGAAGGTCGGGCAGTGTGGGTCGGGCAGTGTGTGTCGTGATGGTCGGGCTGTGTGGGTCGTGAAGGTCGGGCAGTGAGGGTCGGGCAGTGTGGGTCGGGCAGTGTGGGTCGTGAAGGTCGGGCAGTGTGGGTTGTGAAGGTTGGGCAGTGTGGGTCGGGCAGTGTGGGTAGTGAAGGTCGGGCAGTGTGGGTCGGGCAGTGTGGGTAGTGAAGGTCGGGCAGTGTGGGTCGTGAAGGTCGGGCAGTGTGGGTCGTGAAGGTCGGGCAGTGTGGGTCGTCAAGGTCGGGCAGTCTGGGTCGTGAAGGTCGGGCAGTCTGGGTCGGGCAGTGTGGGTCGTGAAGGTCGGGCAGTGTGGGTCGTGAAGGTCGGGCAGTGTGGGTTGTGAAGATCGGGCAGTGTGGGTCGTGAAGGTCGGGCAGTCTGGGTCGTGAAGGTCGGGCAGTGTGGGTCGTGAAGGTCGGGCAGTCTGGGTCGTGAAGGTTGGGCAGTGTGGGTCGTGAAGGTCGGGCAGTGTGGGTCGGGCAGTGTGGGTCGTGAAGGTTGGGCAGTGTTCGGTCGTGAAGATCGGGCAGTGTGGGTCGCGCAGTGTGGGTCGTGAAGGTCGGGCAGTGTGGGTCGTGAAGGTCGGGCAGTGTGGGTCGTGAAGATCGGGCAGTGTGGGTCGCGCAGTGTGGGTCGTGAAGGTCGGGCAGTGTGGGTTGCGAAGGTTGGGCAGTGTGGGTCGTGAAGGTCGGGCAGTGTGGGTCATGAAGGTCGGGCAGTGTGGGTCGTGAAGGTCGGGCAGTGTGGGTCCTGAAGGTCGGGCAGTGTGGGTCGGGCAGTGTGGGTCGTGAAGGTCGGGCAGTGTGGGTTGCGAAGGTTGGGCAGTGTGGGTCGTGAAGGTCGGGCAGTGTGGGTCGGGCAATGTGGGTCGTGAAGGTCGGGCAGTGTGGGTCGTGAAGATCGGGGAGTGTGGGTCGTGAAGGTCGGGCAGTGTGGGTCGGGCAGTGTGGGTCGTGAAGGTCGGGCAGTGTGGGTCGGGCAGTCTGGGTCGTGAAGGTCGGGCAGTGTGGGTCGTAAAGGTCAGGCAGTATGGGTCGTGAAGGTCGGGCAGTGTGGGTCGTGAAGGTCGGGCAGTGTCGGTCGGGCAGTGTGGGTCGCGAGGGTCGGGCAGTGTGGGTCGTGAAGGTCGGGCAGTGTGGGTCGTGAAGGTCGGACAGTGTGGGTCGGGCAGTGTGGGTCATGAAGATCGGGCAGTGTAGGTCGTCAAGGTCGGGCAGTGTGGGTCGGGCAGTGTGGGTCGTGAAGGTCGGACAGTGTGGGTCGGGCAGTGTGGGTCGGGCAGTGTGGGTCGCGAAGGTCGGGCAGTGTGTGTCGGGCAGTGTGGGTCATGAAGGTCGAGCAGTGTGGGTCGTGAAGGTCGGGCAGTGTAGGTCGTGAAGGTTGGGCAGTGTGGGTCGGGCAGTGGGGGTCGGGCAGTGTGGGTCGTGAAGATCGGGCAGTGTGGGTCGGGCAGTGTGGGTCGTGAAGTTCGGGCAGTGTGGGTCGGGCAGTGTGGGTCGTGAAGGTCGGGCAGTGTGGGTCGTGAAGGTCAGGCAGTGTGGGTCGGGCAGTGTGGGTCGTGAAGGTCAGGCAGTGTGGGTCAGGCAGTGTGGGTCGGGCAGTGTGGGTTGCGAAGGTCGGGCAGTGTGGGTCGGGCAGTGTGGGTCGTGAAGGTCGGGCAGTGTTGCTCGGGCAGTGTGGGTTGTGAAGGTCGGGCAGTCTGGGTCGGGCAGCGTGGGTCGTGAAGGTCGGGCAGTGTGGGTCGTGAAGGTCGGGCAGTGTGGGTCGTGAAGGTCGGGCAGTGTGGGTCGTGAAGGTCGGGCATTGTGGGTCGGGCAGTGTGGGTTGTGAAGGTCGGGCAGTGTGGGTCGTGAAGGTCAGGCAGTGTGGGTCGGGCAGTGTGGGTCGTGAAGGTCGGGCAGTGTTGGTCGGGCAGTGTGGGTCGTGAAGGTCGGGCAGTCTGGGTCGGGCAGCGTGGGTCGTGAAGGTCGGGCAGTGTGGGTCGTGAAGGTCGGGCAGTGTGGGTCGTGAAGGTCGGGCAGTGTGGGTCGTGAAGGTCGGGCAGTGTGGGTCGTGAAGGTCGGGCAGTGTGGGTCGTGAAGGTCGGGCAGTGTGGGTCGTGAAGGTCGGGCAGTGTGGGTCGTGAAGGTCGGGCAGTGTGGGTCGTGAAGGTCGGGCAGTGTGGGTCGGGCAGCGTGGGTCGTGAAGGTCGGGCAGTGTGGGTCGTGAAGGTCGGGCAGTGTGGGTCGTGAAGGTCGGGCAGTGTGGGTTGGGCAGTGTGGGTTACGAAGGTCGGGCAGTGTGGGTCGTGAAGGTCGAGCAGTGTGGGTCGTGAAGGTCGGGCAGTGTGGGTCGTGAAGGTCGGGCAGTGTGGGTCGTGAAGGTCGGGCAGTGTGGGTCGTGACGGTCGGGCAGTGTGGGTCGGGCAGTGTGGGTCGTGATGGTCGGGCAGTGTGGGTCGTGAAGGTCGGGCAGTGTGGGTCGGCCAGTGTGGGTCGGGCAGTGTGGGTCGTGAAGGTCGGGCAGTGTGGGTTGTGAAGGTTGGGCAGTGTGGGTCGTGAAGATCGGGCAGTGTGGGTCGTGAAGGTCGGGCAGTGTGGGTCGTCAAGGTCGGGCAGTCTGGGTCGTGAAGGTGGGCAGTGTGGGTCGTGAAGGTCGGGCAGTGTGGGTCGGGCAGTGTGGGTAGTGAAGGTCGGGCAGTGTGGGTCGTGAAGGTCGGGCAGTATGGGTCGTGAAGGTTGGGCAGTGTGGGTCGTCAAGGTCGGGCAGTCTGGGTCGTGAAGGTCGGGCAGTCTGGGTCGGGCAGTGTGGGTCGTGAAGGTCGGGCAGTGTGGGTCGTGAAGGTCGGGCAGTGTGGGTTGTGAAGATCGGGCAGTGTGGGTCGGGCAGTGTGGGTCGTGAAGGTCGGGCAGTCTGGGTCGTGAAGGTCGGGCAGTGTGGGTCGTGAAGGTCGGGCAGTCTGGGTCGGGCAGTGTGGGTCGTGAAGGTTGGGCAGTGTGGATCGTGAAGGTCGGGCAGTGTGGGTCGGGCAGTGTGGGTCGTGAAGGTTGGGCAGTGTGGGTCGTGAAGGTCGGGCAGTGTGGGTCGGGCAGTGTGGGTCGTGAAGGTCGGGCAGTGTGGGTCTTGAAGGTCGGGCAGTGTGTGTCGTGAAGGTCGGGCAGTGTGGGTCGTGAAGGTCGGGCAGTGTGGGTCGGGCACTGTGGGTCGCGAAGGACGGGCAGTGCAGGTCGTGAAGTTCGGGCAGTGTGGTTCGGGCAGTGTGGGTCGGGCAGTGTGGGTCGTGAAGATCGGGCAGTGTGGGTTACGAAGGTCGGGCAGTGTGGGTCGTGAAGATCGGGCAGTGTGGGTTCCGAAGGTCGGGCAGTGTGGGTCGTGAAGGTCGGGCAGTGTGGGTCGGGGCAGTGTGGGTCGTGAAGATCGGGCAGTGTGGGTCGCGCAGTGTGGGTCGTGAAGGTCGGGCAGTGTGGGTTGCGAAGGTTGGGCAGTGTGGGTCGTGAAGGTCGGGCAGTGTGGGTCGTGAAGGTCGGGCAGTGTGGGTCGTGAAGGTCGGGCAGTGGGGGTCCTGAAGGTCGGGCAGTGTGGGTCGGGCAGTGTGGGTCGTGAAGGTCGGGCAGTGTGGGTCGGGCAATGTGGGTCGTGAAGATCGGGGAGTGTGGGTCGTGAAGGTCGGGCAGTGTGGGTCGGGCAGTGTGGGTCGTGAAGGTCGGGCAGTGTGGGTCGTGAAGGTCGGGCAGTGTGGGTCGGGCAGTGTGGGTCGTGAAGGTCGGGCAGTGTGGGTCGTAAAGGTCAGGCAGTATGGGTCGTGAAGGTCGGGCAGTGTGGGTCGTGAAGGTCGGGCAGTGTCGGTCGGGCAGTGTGGGTCGCGAGGGTCGGGCAGTGTGGGTCGTAAAGGTCGGGCAGTGTGGGTCGTGAAGGTCGGGCAGTGTGGGTCGTGAAGGTCGGGCATGTGGGTCGGGCAGTGTGGGTCATGAAGATCGGGCAGTGTAGATTGTGAAGGTCGGGCAGTGTGGGTCGGGCAGTGTGTGTCGTGAAGGTCGGACAGTGTGGGTCGGGCAGTGTGGGTCATGAAGGACGGGCAGTGTGTGTCGGGCAGTGTGGGTCGGGCAGTGTGGGTCGTGAAGGTCGAACAGTGTGGGTCGGGCAGTGTGGGTCATGAAGGACGGGCAGTGTGGGTCGGGCAGTGTGGGTCGGGCAGTGTGGGTCGTGAAGGTCGGACAGTGTGGGTCGGGCAGTGTGGGTCATGAAGGACGGGCAGTGTGTGTCGGGCAGTGTGGGTCATGAAGGTCGAGCAGTGTGGGTCGTGAAGGTCGGGCAGTGTAGGTCGTGAAGGTCGGGCAGTGTGGGTCGGGCAGTGGGGGTCGGGCAGTGTGGGTCGTGAAGATCGGGCAGTGTGGGTCGGGCAGTGTGGGTCGTGAAGTTCGGGCAGTGTGGGTCGGGCAGTGTGGGTCGTGAAGGTCGGGCAGTGTGGGTCGTGAAGGTCAGGCAGTGTGGGTCGGGCAGTGTGGGTCGTGAAGGTCAGGCAGTGTGGGTCAGGTAGTGTGGGTCGGGCAGTGTGGGTTGCGAAGGTCGGGCAGTGTGGGTCGGGCAGTGTGGGTCATGAAGGTCGGGCAGTGTGGGTCGGGCAGTGTGGGTCGTGAAGGTCGGGCAGTGTTGCTCGGGCAGTGTGGGTCGTGAAGGTCGGGCAGTCTGGGTCGGGCAGCGTGGGTCGTGAAGTTCGGGCAGTGTGGGTCGTGAAGGTCGGGCAGTGTGGGTCGTGAAGGTCAGGCAGTGTGTGTCGGGCAGTGTGGGTCGTGAAGGTCGGGCAGTGTTGGTCGGGCAGTGTCGGTCGTGAAGGTCGGGCAGTCTGGGTCGGGCAGCGTGGGTCGTGAAGGTCGGGCAGTGTGGGTCGTGAAGGTCGGGCAGTGTGGGTCGTGAAGGTCGGGCAGTGTGGGTCGTGAAGGTCGGGCAGTGTGGGTCGTGAAGGTCGGGCAGTGTGGGTCGTGAAGGTCGGGCAGTGTGGGTCGTGAAGGTCGGGCAGTGTGGGTCGGGCAGCGTGGGTCGTGAAGGTCGGGCAGTGTGGGTCGTGAAGGTCGGGCAGTGTGGGTCGTGAAGGTCGGGCAGTGTGGGTCGTGAAGGTCGGGCAGTGTGGGTCGGGCAGTGTGGGTTGCGAAGGTCGGGCAGTGTGGGTCGTGAAGGTCGAGCAGTGTGGGTCGTGAAGGTCGGGCAGTGTGGGTCGTGAAGGTCGGGCAGTGTGGGTCGTGAAGGTCGGGCAGTGTGGGTCGTGAAGGTCGGGCAGTGTGGGTCGGGCAGTGTGGGTCGTGAAGGTCGGGCAGTGTGGGTCGTGAAGGTCGGGCAGTGTGGGTCGGGCAGTGTGTGTCGTGATGGTCGGGCTGTGTGGGTCGTGAAGGTCGGGCAGTGAGGGTCGGGCAGTGTGGGTCGGGCAGTGTGGGTCGTGAAGGTCGGGCAGTGTGGGTTGTGAAGGTTGGGCAGTGTGGGTCGGGCAGTGTGGGTAGTGAAGGTCGGGCAGTGTGGGTCGGGCAGTGTGGGTAGTGAAGGTCGGGCAGTGTGGGTCGTGAAGGTCGGGCAGTGTGGGTCGTGAAGGTCGGGCAGTGTGGGTCGTCAAGGTCGGGCAGTCTGGGTCGTGAAGGTCGGGCAGTCTGGGTCGGGCAGTGTGGGTCGTGAAGGTCGGGCAGTGTGGGTCGTGAAGGTCGGGCAGTGTGGGTTGTGAAGATCGGGCAGTGTGGGTCGTGAAGGTCGGGCAGTCTGGGTCGTGAAGGTCGGGCAGTGTGGGTCGTGAAGGTCGGGCAGTCTGGGTCGTGAAGGTTGGGCAGTGTGGGTCGTGAAGGTCGGGCAGTGTGGGTCGGGCAGTGTGGGTCGTGAAGGTTGGGCAGTGTTCGGTCGTGAAGATCGGGCAGTGTGGGTCGCGCAGTGTGGGTCGTGAAGGTCGGGCAGTGTGGGTTGCGAAGGTTGGGCAGTGTGGGTCGTGAAGGTCGGGCAGTGTGGGTCATGAAGGTCGGGCAGTGTGGGTCGTGAAGGTCGGGCAGTGTGGGTCCTGAAGGTCGGGCAGTGTGGGTCGGGCAGTGTGGGTCGTGAAGGTCGGGCAGTGTGGGTTGCGAAGGTTGGGCAGTGTGGGTCGTGAAGGTCGGGCAGTGTGGGTCGGGCAATGTGGGTCGTGAAGATCGGGGAGTGTGGGTCGTGAAGGTCGGGCAGTGTGGGTCGGGCAGTGTGGGTCGTGAAGGTCGGGCAGTGTGGGTCGGGCAGTCTGGGTCGTGAAGGTCGGGCAGTGTGGGTCGTAAAGGTCAGGCAGTATGGGTCGTGAAGGTCGGGCAGTGTGGGTCGTGAAGGTCGGGCAGTGTCGGTCGGGCAGTGTGGGTCGCGAGGGTCGGGCAGTGTGGGTCGTGAAGGTCGGGCAGTGTGGGTCGTGAAGGTCGGACAGTGTGGGTCGGGCAGTGTGGGTCATGAAGATCGGGCAGTGTAGGTCGTCAAGGTCGGGCAGTGTGGGTCGGGCAGTGTGGGTCGTGAAGGTCGGACAGTGTGGGTCGGGCAGTGTGGGTCGGGCAGTGTGGGTCGCGAAGGTCGGGCAGTGTGTGTCGGGCAGTGTGGGTCATGAAGGTCGAGCAGTGTGGGTCGTGAAGGTCGGGCAGTGTAGGTCGTGAAGGTTGGGCAGTGTGGGTCGGGCAGTGGGGGTCGGGCAGTGTGGGTCGTGAAGATCGGGCAGTGTGGGTCGGGCAGTGTGGGTCGTGAAGTTCGGGCAGTGTGGGTCGGGCAGTGTGGCTCGTGAAGGTCGGGCAGTGTGGGTCGTGAAGGTCAGGCAGTGTGGGTCGGGCAGTGTGGGTCGTGAAGGTCAGGCAGTGTGGGTCAGGCAGTGTGGGTCGGGCAGTGTGGGTTGCGAAGGTCGGGCAGTGTGGGTCGGGCAGTGTGGGTCGTGAAGGTCGGGCAGTGTTGCTCGGGCAGTGTGGGTTGTGAAGGTCGGGCAGTCTGGGTCGGGCAGCGTGGGTCGTGAAGGTCGGGCAGTGTGGGTCGTGAAGGTCGGGCAGTGTGGGTCGTGAAGGTCGGGCAGTGTGGGTCGTGAAGGTCGGGCATTGTGGGTCGGGCAGTGTGGGTTGTGAAGGTCGGGCAGTGTGGGTCGTGAAGGTCAGGCAGTGTGGGTCGGGCAGTGTGGGTCGTGAAGGTCGGGCAGTGTTGGTCGGGCAGTGTGGGTCGTGAAGGTCGGGCAGTCTGGGTCGGGCAGCGTGGGTCGTGAAGGTCGGGCAGTGTGGGTCGTGAAGGTCGGGCAGTGTGGGTCGTGAAGGTCGGGCAGTGTGGGTCGTGAAGGTCGGGCAGTGTGGGTCGTGAAGGTCGGGCAGTGTGGGTCGTGAAGGTCGGGCAGTGTGGGTCGTGAAGGTCGGGCAGTGTGGGTCGGGCAGCGTGAGTCGTGAAGGTCGGGCAGTGTGGGTCGTGAAGGTCGGGCAGTGTGGGTCGTGAAGGTCGGGCAGTGTGGGTCGTGAAGGTTGGGCAGTGTGGGTCGGGCAGTGTGGGTTGCGAAGGTCGGGCAGTGTGGGTCGTGAAGGTCGAGCAGTGTGGGTCGTGAAGGTCGGGCAGTGTGGGTCGTGAAGGTCGGGCAGTGTGGGTCGTGAAGGTCGGGCAGTGTGGGTCGTGAAGGTCGGGCAGTGTGGGTCGGGCAGTGTGGGTCGTGAAGGTCGGGCAGTGTGGGTCGTGAAGGTCGGGCAGTGTGGGTCGGGCAGTGTGGGTCGTGATGGTCGGGCAGTGTGGGTCGTGAAGGTCGGGCAGTGTGGGTCGGGCAGTGTGGGTCGGGCAGTGTGGGTCGTGAAGGTCGGGCAGTGTGGGTTGTGAAGGTTGGGCAGTGTGGGTCGTGAAGATCGGGCAGTGTGGGTCGGGCAGTGTGGGCAGTGAAGGTCGGGCAGTGTGGGTCGTGAAGGTCGGGCAGTGTGGGTCGTGAAGGTCGGGCAGTGTGGGTCGTGAAGGTCGGGCAGTCTGGGTCGTGAAGGTCGGGCAGTCTGGGTCGGGCAGTGTGGGTCGTGAAGGTCGGGCAGTGTGGGTCGTGAAGGTCGGGCAGTGTGGGTCGTGAAGGTCGGGCAGTGTGGGTTGTGAAGATCGGGCAGTGTGGGTCGGGCAGTGTGGGTCGTGAAGGTCGGGCAGTCTGGGTCGTGAAGGTCGGGCAGTGTGGGTCGTGAAGGTCGGGCAGTCTGGGTCGGGCAGTGTGGGTCGTGAAGGTTGGGCAGTGTGGGTCGTGAAGGTCGGGCAGTGTGGGTCGGGCAGTGTGGGTCGTGAAGGTTGGGCAGTGTGGGTCGTGAAGGTCGGGCAGTGTGGGTCGGGCAGTGTGGGTCGCGAAGGTCGGGCAGTGTGGGTCGTGAATGTCGGGCAGTGTGGGTCGCGAAGGTCGGGCAGTGTGGGTCGGGCAGTGTGGGTCGTGAAGGTCGGGCAGTGTGGGTCGGGCAGTGTGGGTCGTGATGGTCGGGCAGTGTGGTTCGTGAAGGTCGGGCAGTGTGGGTCGGGCAGTGTGGGTCGGGCAGTGTGGGTTGCGAAGGTCGGGCAGTGTGGGTCGTGAAGGTCGGGCAGTGTGGGTTGTGAAGGTCGGGCAGTGTGGTTTGCGAAGGTCGGGCAGTGTGGGTTGCGAAGGTCGGGCAGTGTGGGTTGCGAAGGTCGGGCAGTGTGGGTCGGGCAGTGTGGGTCGTGAAGGTCGGGCAGTGTGGGTCGTGAAGGTCGGGCAGTGTAGGTCGTGAAGGTCGGGCAGTGTGGGTCGGGCAGTGTGGGTCGGGCAGTGTGGGTCGTGAAGATCGGGCAGTGTGGGTCGGGCAGTGTGGGTCGTGAAGATCGGGCAGTGTGGGTCGTGAAGGTCGGGCAGTGTGGGTCAGGCAGTGTGGGTCGTGAAGGTCGGGCAGTGTGGGTCGTGAAGGTCGGGCAGTGTGGGTCGTGAAGGTCGGGCAGTGTGGGTCGTGAAGGTCGGGCAGTGTGGGTCGTGAAGGTCGGGCAGTGTGGGTCGTGAAGGTCGGGCAGTGTGGGTCGTGAAGGTCGGGCAGTGTGGGTTGCGAAGGTCGGGCAGTGTGGGTTGGGCAGTGTGGGTCGGGCAGTGTGGGTCGTGAAGGTCGGGCAGTGTGGGTCGTGAAGGTCGGGCAGTGTGGGTAAAAATAAGTCCTGGGAAGGAAAGTTTGAAAACACTGATCTGGATGGGAATTGGTGGTGGGGTCAGTAGCGAAGAGGATAGTTTTAGATTACAGGAAGATATAGACAGGCTGGTCAGACGGGCAGATCGGTGGCAAATGGAATTTAACCCTGAAAAGTGTGAGATGATGCATATTGAGAGGACTAACAATGAATGAGAGGATGCTGGGAAATACAGAGGACCAGAAGGATCTTGGGATTCATGTCCATAAATCCTTGAAGACGGCAGGACAGGTGGATAAGGTAGTTAAGAAGGCACTTGGGAGGAGAGGGCAAGTTTGGTAGAGGCGATTCTGAGGGTGGATAGAAGGTACTCAGTGGTGCCCAGAGGAGGGTTGTTAAAGGAGAGGCAGAGGCTCCAGTCTGGGTTGGTGTCCTGGGGCAAAGCAGTGAGTCAGTTGTGGAGGGCCAGAGGGGCAGTGTATGAGCCGGGGAAAAGGTGAGTAGGATGCTAGCCCATCAGCTGAGGAGGAGGCATTGGCGAGGGAGATTGGTAGGGTGAGGGACGAGGGGGTAAGGTAGTGGCGGATCGGAGGAGGCATTGGGGTATTTGAGGCCTTTTATAGGAGGCTGTACGAGTTGGAGACTCTGGCCGGGGAGGAGGGGATGAGGTGGTTCCTGGATGGGTTGGAGTTCCCTCAGGCGGAGGGAGAGAGGGTGCAGGGGCTGGGGACCCCGATCGGGCTGAGGGAGGTGATGGACGGAATGGGCGGGGAAGGCCCCAGGCCCAGAACGGTTCCCAGCAGAGCTTCATAAGAAGTTTGGTGTGGGCAGGGGTTTGTGGAGTGGGTTCAGCTGTGGCGAGCGTTTGGACGAGCAGATCGTGTTTGGGGGACTTTGCGTTATATGATGGGGCGAGACAGGGGTGGACTCTCTCCCCGTTGTTTTTCTCCTTGGCGATAGAGCCGTTGGCAATGACACTTAGGCATCGAGGGTTGGATTAGGATTGAGCTGGGCACGTTTGCCCTGCAAAGCTTATGTTGTATGCGGGCGGTTTGTTGTATATTTCGGACCTGGTGGGCAGCATTGGAGGGATTATGGAGATTTTTAGGGATACAAATTGAACAGTGGGAAGAGTGATGTGTTCCTGATTAATGCTGGAGGGCAGGAGAGGATGTTCGGAGCATTAATGCTGGAGGGCAGGAGAGGATGTTAGGAGCATTAATGCTGGAAGGCAGGAGAGAATGTTAGGAGCATTAATGCTGGAGGGCAGGAGAGGATGTTAGGAGCATTAATGCTGGAGAACAGGAGGGGACGTTCGGAGAGTTAATGCTGGAGGGCAGGAGAGGATGTTAGGAGCGTTAATGCTGGAGAGCAGGAGGGGATGTTCGGAGAGTTAATGCTGGAGGGCAGGAGGGGATGTTAGGAGCGTTAATGCTGGAGAGCAGGAGGGGATGTTCGGAGTGTTAATGCTGGAGGACAGGAGAGGATGTTAGGAGCATTAATGCTGGAGGGCAGGAGAGGATGTTAGGAGCATTAATGCTGGAGGGCAGGAGAGGATGTTAGGAGCGTTAATGCTGGAGGGCAGGAGAGGATGTTAGGAGCGTTAATGCTGGAGGGCAGGAGAGGATGTTCGGAGTGTTAATGCTGGAGGGCAGGAGAGGATGTTAGGAGCGTTTATGCTGGAGGGCAGGAGAGGATGTTAGGAGTGTTAATGCTAGAGGGCAGGAGAGGATGTTAGGAGCATTAATGCTAGAGGGCAGGAGAGGTTGTTAGGAGCATTAATGCTGGATGGCAGGAGAGGATGTTCGGAGCGTTAATGCTGGAGGGCAGGAGAGGATGTTCAGAGCATTAATGCTGGAGGGCAGGAGAGGATGTTAGGAGCGTTAATGCTGGAGGACAGGAGAGGATGTTCGGAGCGTTAATGCTGGAGGACAGGAGAGGATGTTAGGAGCGTTAATGCTGGAGGACAGGAGAGGATGTTAGGAGCGTTAATGCTGGAGGACAGGAGAGGATGTTAAGAGCATTAATGCTGGAGGGCAGGAGAGGATGTTAGGAGCATTAATGCTGGAGGGCAGGAGAGGATGTTCGGAGTGTTAATGCTGGAGGGCAGGAGAGGATGTTCGGAGCATTAATGCTGGAGGGCAGGAGAGGATGTTAGGAGCGGTGCCATTCAGGGTGCTGGGGGTGGGTTTTCGGGATTTAGGAACCCAGGTGGGGTGGAGGTTGCCTCCAGCTGCTGGAGGGAATGAAGGTGGATATTTTAAAAAAATATATTTTTATTCAATATTTTACAGAATTTTTACAAAACCACTACTAAACAAAAGACAACAAAAAACAAAGAAAAGAATTAACTTAACAAAACAAGGTGGGATAACTACAATTTGCAAGAAAAATCTATCCACAATCCATCCCCCCCCCCCCCCCCCCCCCCCGGTCTCCGGGCTACCAAGGAGGCAAAGGCCAGAACTCCGGCCTATTTCGGCTCCTGCACTCCCGCATCGTCTGACACCCTAAATATCGCTATCCCCCAGCTCGGCTTTACCCAAATGTCCAACACCTTGGACATAGCCTTTGCAAAGCCTCGCCAGAATTCTGTAAGTGCTGGGCATGCCCAGAACATACGGACATGGTTTACTGGGCTCCCTGAACACCTCACACACCTGTCCTCCACCCCAAAGAACTTACTCATTCTCGCCCGTCATATGCGCCCGGTGCACCACCTTAAACTGAATCAGGCTGAGCCTGGCGCAAGATGAGGAGGAATTGACCCTGCCCAGGGCGTCAGCCCACAGGCCCTCATCTAGCTCCTCACCCAGCTCCTCCTCCCACTTGCCCTTCAGCTCCTCCACCGAGGCCTCCTCCGCCTCCTGCAGCTCCTGGTATATGTCTGATACCTTTCCGTCTCCTATCCACATGCCCGAGACCACCCTGTCCTGTATCCTGCGGGCAGGTAGCAGCGGAAATTCCACCACCTGCTTCTCTAAGAAAGCGCGGACTTGCAGGTACCTAAAGGTGTTCCCCGGGGGCAAACTGAATTTCTCCTCCAGCGCCCTCAGACTAGCAAAAGTCCCATCTATAAACAAGTCCCCCATCCTTTTGATACCCGCTCTGTGCCAGCTTAGAAACCCTCCGTCTATTCTACCTGGAACGAACCTGTGATTGTTTCATAGCGGGGTCCACACCGAGGCCCCTACCTCCCCCCTGTGCCGTCTCCACTGACCCCAGATCCTCAGTGCCACCATCACCACCGGGCTCGTGGTGTACCGTGCTGGCGAGAGCAGCAGCGGTACCGTTATCAGTGCCCCCAGGCTAGTATCCCTGCAAGACGCCGCCTCCAGCCGCTTCCACGCCGCCCCTCCCCTCCTCTATTACCCATTTCCGAATCATATATATGTTCGCTGCCCAGTAATAGCTGCAGAAGTTCGGCAGAGCCCCCGACTGTGCTCTAAGTCTTTTAACTCGCAGGGTCTTGTTTGCCCACACAAATCCCGTGATAATCCTGTTCACCTGCTTGAAGAAGGACTTGGGGGTGAGGATGGGAAGACACTGGAAGACGAACAAGAACCCGGGGAGGACCGTCATCTTTACGGACTGCACCCTGCCCGCCAGGGAAAGCGGCAGCATGTCCCACCTCTTAAGGTCCTCCTCCATCTGATCCACCAGCCGCGCGAAATTGAGCTTGTGCAGGACCCCCCCAGCTCTTAGCCACCTGAATGCCCAAGTAGCGAAAGCTCCTCTCCACTATTTTGAGCGGGAGCTCTCCCAGTCTCTTTTCCTGGCCCCGCGCATGGATCACAAAATGTTCGCTTTTCCCAACATTCAGCTTATACCCCGAGAAATCCCCGAAATCGTTTAGGGTCTGCATGACCTCCTCCATCCCCTCCACCGGATCTGAAATGTACAGGAGCAGGTCATTTGCGTACAGTGCAACCCGATGCTCCTCCCCCCCCCCCCAAACCGGCCCCCTCCAGTTTCGAGACCTCCTCAGCGCCATGAAGGTGGATTTTAAGAGGTGTTGCAGCTGTCATTGGCTCGGTGCGTGCAGACGGTTAAAATGATGGTGCTGCCCAGATTCTTGGTTATGTTCCTGAACCTCCCCATCTTTGTTCCCAAGTCCTTTTTCAGGAAGGTTAACTGGATATTTTGGGGTCTGTGTGTGTGTGTGTGTGGGGGGGGGGCAGGGGAAGAGACCCCACGGGTGAGGCGCGGGTTCCTGGAGAGGTGGGGGGGGGGGGGGGGCAAGGGCTGGCATTGCCGAATTTGATAAATTGTTAGTGGGCGGTGAACATTGCAATGGTGAGGAAATGGGTGGTGGGGTAGGGATCGGTGTGGGGGTGGGTGGAGGTAGCGTTGTGCAGGGGTTTGGGTTTGAGGACACTTCCATTCTCACCGGTGCAGTACTCCAGGAGCCCAGTGGTGATTTTGGAGTTACGGGTATGTAGCCAGTTTGGCAGAATTTGGGTTGGAGGGTATGTGTCATTGGGGGTGCCAATATGTGCCAACCATAGGTTTGTGCTGGTGGGGCAGGATGCCAGGTTCCGAGGGTGGCAGCAGCTGGTGATAGAGTACTTTAGGGACTTGTTCATGGGGGCATGTTTATGGGGCTGGAGGAGTTGGAGGAAATATTTGAGTTGGCCAAAAGAAAATGATTTAGGTTCCTGCAGGTGAGAGATTTCATGAGGTGAGAGATGCCGTCCTTCCCGGGGTTCCCGTCTCCGGTGTTGCAGGACAAGTTGTTGTGGGAGGATGATTATAGGGAAGGGGACGGTGTCGAAATCTATAAGGAATTGATGGAGAGGGTGGGCACCCCAGTGGAGGAGATTAAGCACAAATGGAAGGACAAAGGCCATAGAACCTTAGTTAGGCCACACTTGGAGTATAGTGTTCAATTCTGGTCGCCACACTACCAGAAGGATGTGGAGGCTTTAGAGAGGGTGCAGAAGAGATTTACCAGGATGTTGCCTGGTATGGAGGGCATAAGCTATGAGGAGCGATTGAATAAACTCGGTTTGTTCTCACTGGAACGAAGGAGGTTGAGGGGCGACCTGATAGAGGTATACAAAATTATGAGGGGCATAGAAAGAGTGGATAGTCAGAGGCTTTTCCCCAGGGTAGAGGGGTCAATTACTAGGGGGCATAGGTTTAAGGTGAGAGGGGCAAAGTTTAGAGTAGATGTACGAGGCAAGTTTTTTACGCAGAGGGTAGTGGGCGCCTGGAACTCACTACCGGAGGAGGTAGTGGAAGCAGGGACGATAGGGACATTCAAGGGGCATCTTGACAAATATATGAATAGGATGGGAATAGAAGGATACGGACCCAGGAAGTGTAGAAGATTGTAGTTTAGTCGGGCAGTATGGTCGGCACGGGCTTGGAGGGCCGAAGGGCCTGTTCCTGTGCTGTACATTTCTTTGTTCTTTGTTCTTTGAAGAGTTGGGAGGGGAGGTGGGGGCCGGGTGTGGGTGGGGGTCTTGTGGACGGTGAATGCATTCTTATCGTGTGCGAAGTTGAGCCTCATCCAGTTTAAGGTGGTGCACGGGGCCCACATGGCGGTGGCGAGGATGAGCCGGTTCTTTGACGATTCACAACCGCACGTCCAAAGCGGAGGAGGTTCTGGCAGAGGATCTCGGATGTGATGTCCAAGATTCTGGGTTTGGGAGTGGCCCCGAATCTGGAGATGGTGATATCTGGAGAGTCGGAAAATCCGGGAGGCTGGGGGGGGAAGAGAGGCCGATGTCTTGGCCTTTGCTTCCCTGATAGTTCGGAGACGGATTTGGTTGTGTTGGAGGGACTCGGAGCTGCTGAAAGGGGGATTGTGGGTGAGCGACCTGGCGGAGTTCCTGAGGTTGCAGAAGGTCAAGTTTGCTCTACGGGGGTTGGAGGGGTTCACCCAGAGCTGGAAACCAGTCACTGATTTCTTCAAGGATTGAGGGGCCAGTGGGGGGAGGAGTTGGAGGGCTGGGGGGTGGAAGAGATAAGGAATTAAAATCAGGGAGGTGGGGTGTTGGTATCGGGGGCGGGGGGGGGGGGGGGGGGGGGGGGGGGGGGGGAGGGGCAGTTAGTGACTGTTCAGGTTGGCATTTTGGCCTTCTGATATTTCACATATTCTGACACGTAAAAAGCCTTGAATAAAATATTTCTAAAAGAAAGTATATGGGATACTTGTCATTATTAGCTAAGTCATAGATTACAAAAGCAGGAAGGTTATGATGGAGCTGTATAAAACACTGGTTAGGCCCCAGCTAGAGCACTGTGTGCAGTTCTGGTCACCACACTACAGGAAGACAGTGACTGCACTGGGGAGGGTGCAGAGGAGATTCACCTGGATGTTGTCTGGGATGGAGCGTTTCAGCTATGGAGAGAGGCTGGTTAGGCTGGGGGTTGTTTTCCTGGGACCAGAGAAGGTTGAGAGGAACCTCAACAAGATGTACAAAATAAAGGAGGGATATATATCGGGGAGACAGGAAGAAACATTTCCCCTTAGTAGCGGGAAAAGGGATGGGAATCTGGAATTCACTGCACTTCAGTCCGATCACATTTTCATCTACAGCAATCAAGAGAATACATTTTTAAAGTTCACAGATGGGATGTGGGAATCGCTGACGAGGTCAGTATTTGTTGCCCATCCCTAATTGCCTTGAACTGAGGTGCTTGCTGGGCCATTTCTGAGGGCAGTTCCAAATCACCCACATTGCTGTGGGTCTGGAGTCACATGTAGGCCAGGCCGGGTAAGGACAGCAGATTTCCTTCCCGAAAGGACATTCGTGAACCAGGTGGTTTTTTTAAGACAATTGATGATAGTTTCATGGTCATCATTATTGAGACTAGCTTTGTAACACAGATGTATTAATTGATTTACATTGCATCATTTAAATGCCATGGGGTTTGACCCCATGTCCCTCAGAACATTAGTCCAGACATCACCACTAAACCACCATCTCCTCATCAGTCAACGACGACGAATCAAACTACAGGAGGGAGATAAATCACTTGGTTGCATGGTGTACAGAAAACAACCTCTCTCTAAATGTTGGAAAGACCAAGGAACTGATCATCGACTTCAGGAAACGCAGCACGACGCACACTCCCGTCTGCATCAATGGCCCCGAAGTAGAGATGGTCGATAGATTTAAATTCCTGGGGGTCACCATCACCAACAGTCTGTCCTGGTCCACTCACATTGATGCAACAGTCAAGAAAGCCCATCAACGTCTCTACTTCCTACGGAAGCTAAAGAAATTTGTCATGTCTGCATCGACTCTCACAAACTTCTACAGATGTGCCATAGATCCTATCCGGCTGCATCACAGCTGGTATGGCAACTGCTAGGTCCAAGATCACAAGAAACTGCAGACTGTGGTGAACTCAGCCAAACGCATCACACAAGATTGCCACCCGCACATTGATTCTGTATACACCTCCCGCTGCCTCAGGAAGGCAGAAAACTTTATCAGAGGCCCCTCCCACCCAGGCATTGCCTTCTTCCAGACCCTTCCATCAGGCAGAAGGTACAGAAGTCTGAAGACTCGTATATCCAGACATAGGAACAGCTTCTTCCCCACAGCTACCAGACTCCTCAACGACTCCCCCTCGGACTGATCTGTTCCCTGTAAGAACACTATACACAACGCCCTATGCTGCTCTTGCTCATGTATTTTGCTTTGTTTGGCCCCTTGTTCCGCACTGTAACCAATCACTATTTGTCGATGTACCATTTGTCAATGTTCTCTGTAGATTATTCTTGTGTCTATGTACGTACTGTGTACGTTCCTCGGCCACAGAATACTTTTTACTGTACTTCAGTACGTGACAATAAATTAAATCAAATCAAATTCATGCAACATATTCTCAGAAATCAAACCCTTTTGAGTCTTGTCATAATTCTGGTGAATCTGTGCTGTACCCTCCCTCTCCATGATCAATGTATCCTTCCTGAAGCCAGGTTTGTAAATGTAAACAGGATTACTGTTTATTTATGACTACAATGAAATATGCAGCAAATACAATTGGATAACTATTACTTAATTCCCACTTTAACTCGCCCCCACTCTCTGAACACACACACACAAGACAGACAAACACAGTGGATAACTATTACTTAATTCCCACTTTAACTCGCCCCCACCCTCTGAACACACACACACAAGACAGACAAACACAGAAGGGTGGAAAAGGGTAGAAATCATAAGTAAAAGGAAAGAATCGGTTTCAGAGGATGGTTTTTTGGCACATCTTCCTTCACAGCAAGCTTGCAGGTTAAAGTCTCTGTTTGCAGCCTGTAATGGTTTTCTCTGTCGATTCTTTCATTCAGGTTCTCTGTAGTTTAGATTACACACCCTTTTGGGTGGATTCATTGGCCACCAGCCAATCAATCAAACCGAGCCCCAACCCCATTTCTCTCTCTGGTGCCGACAAGTCTGCCGCTTTGTTTAAACCAGCCCAGACTAGCAAAATGATCCCTCCTGTAACTTCTTGAATTCTCCTGCTTGCCTTGAAGACACATGTCCATTAATCATCCATGGATCAAAAATGTAACGGCAAAATAAAATAAATGGGAAATAAGGGAATAAACAGGAAGGACCCTTGCGTTGTCCATTTCATCTCATCTCAACCCATCATCATTTTGTACACAACTTCCTCATTCCAAACAAAATCTCCCTTTTGAGAGGGAGAGTAGTAATAATCTCTATCAGTGTCACAAGTAGGCTTACAGTAACACTGCAATGAAGTTACTGTGAAAATCCCCGAGTCGCCACATTCCGGCGCCTGTTCGGGTACACAGAGGGAGAATTCAGAATGTCCAAATTACCTAACAAGCAGGTCTTTCGGGACTTGTGGGAGGAAACCGGAGCACCCGGAGGAAACCCACGCAGACACGGGGAGAACGTGCAGACTCCGCCCAGACAGTGACCCAAGCTGGGAATCGAACCTGGGATCCTGGAGCTGTGAAGTGACAGTGCTAACCACTGTGCTACCGTGCCACCCGTGTGTGATCAGCACCTGTCCAAGAGCAAGTCACCATCCACGGATACTGCTACTCTGCGATTTCAATGGAAGAATCCGTCTTCCAGTATTTGGATAATTTAGCAAACTATTGTGAGAATTCCTTCAATTCGCAGGAAGTGGAATCATCAGAGGGCAGCATTTTTCAGATGCTGGGTTTTCAGGGTACTGATTGGTCAGAAGGTACATGTATTCATACTCAGGGGCCTGTCCTGTTCGAGGCAAACGGAACTTGACCAGGCATGGTGTATTTTTTGAATTCAAATAAAGTGAGAGATACATTCTCCGTGGCAACAGAGTCAGCACAATCAACTTGCCAATCAATCAGTACCCTTTCCTCATGTAATACAAATTGTTCTTCTCTCTGAAATTTAATATTCGTGCATTTGTCCTGATGAGTGCAAGATGAAAAGCTTCAACATAATGTCCCTTTTCAGCTAAAGTCAAAGTTCCGAACTACTCGAACAATATCTTAATCAAAATACATTCCCAACAACCAACCTCACCCCATGGGATACTGAGTCCCACAGAGATTAGTGAATGTCCAGGCTCCACTCCCAGTCTGTAGCGAGGCTGTCTGTGCATCTCTCTCACACAGTTGTTTGAAGTACATAGAACATGCAGTGCAGGCCATTCTGCCCATTGAGTCTGCACTGACCCACTTAAGCCCTCACTTCCACACGATCCCTGTAACCCAACAACCCCTCCTAACATTTTTGCTCACCAAGGGCAATTTGTCATGGCCAATCCACCTAACCTGCACATCTTTGGACTGTGGGAGGAAACCGGAGCAGCCGGAGGAAACCCACGCACACACGGGGAGAACGTGCAAACACCGCACAAACAGTGACCCAAGCCGGGAATCGAACCTGGGACCCTGGCGCTGTGAAGCCACAGTGCTATCCACTTGTCCTACCGTGCTGCCCAATAGTCATGGCTCTTTGTACGAATCCTGTAATTCTGCAGCACTAAAACATACTCCTGCTTCACAAGGCAGTAACTCGGGAAGCACATTTGCATTTTGATTATTTTATTATAAAGAATACATATTTCTGTACTGAAATCACATCATTCATGGCCCTAGAACATTCCATCATTTTTAAAAACTAATGATAAACAGCCTGAGAACTCCTGCTCTTTGAAATAATGCCGGGCATTGACAACAGCTGGCCTCGGTTTAAAGTCTCACCCAAAAAGAGGCACATGAGACAGTGCAGCACTCCCTCAATACTGACCCTCTGACAATACAGCACTCCTTCAGTACTGACCCTCTGACAGTGCAGCACTCCCTCAGTACTGACCCTCTGACAGTGCAGCACTCCCTCAGTACTGACCCTCTGACAGTGCAGCACTCCCTCAGTACTGACCCTCTGACAGTGCAGCACTCCCTCAGTACTGACCCTCTGACAGTGCAGCACTCCCTCAGTACTGACCCTCTGACAGTGCAGCACTCCCTCAGTACTGACCCTCTGACAGTGCAGCACTCCCTCAGTACTGACCCTCTGACAGTGCAGCACTCCCTCAGTACTGACCCTCTGACAGTGCAGCACTCCCTCAGTACTGACCCTCTGACAGTGCAGCACTCCCTCAGTACTGACCCTCTGACAGTGCAGCACTCCCTCAGTACTGACCCTCTGACAGTGCAGCACTCCCTCAGTACTGACCCTCTGACAGTGCAGCACTCCCTCAGTACTGACCCTCTGACAGTGCAGCACTCCCTCAGTACTGACCCTCTGACAGTGCAGCACTCCCTCAGTACTGACCCTCTGACAGTGCAGCACTCCCTCAGTACTGACCCTCTGACAGTGCAGCACTCCCTCAGTTTCACACGGAGTATTGAGCTCAGGTCTGTGGGTGGAGTTTGAAGCCATGGCCCTTGGAGTCCAGAAGTGAGAATGAATAGTGTTGCCAGTGGAAATGACCAATAGGAACTTGTTCTATTTAATAACTCTTTTCCCCAAGGACTTGGACTTTGAGAGTTTTCGCCTCCAGCTCTTCCAATCCCTCACGGATGCGTTCAATGACTGGCTGGTCGGCCTTTGACTCCGCTTGTTTCAGAGCCTCTTCATAGACCAGCTTGGCTTCGCTGTACCTCCCTGTCGACAAAGCAGACGGAAATCAGAGGTGAAGATATAAAAACCGACTTTCCACTGCCTGAATCACAAAACCGTGTTGGATGCTCCCGCCTGCCGCCAGAACGCCACAGGCCAGACGGCGGCAATGGAAAAATCCATTAACCTTGGGCGGGATTCTCCGGTCGCCGAGCGAACGCAGACGGAGAATCCCGCCCATCTTGTACAACGCAGGGGGAAGACTGCACACCGATATTGGCTCTCTTTTGGTCACTTTGTCTAATGTCTCTATGCGACTCTGCTGGTTAATATTCTGGTTAAACACCTTGGTAGGTGCAGGACAATCAGATTGGCAGCATTGGGAAAGACAGACACACATGGACTTGGTCAGAACAGGGAGTATATTTCACACACAATCACAGAAAGGTTACGGTGCAGAAAGAGGCGATTCAGCGCATCGTGTCTGCACCGGCCAAACAATAAATAAACCAGCCGCCCATCCCACTTCCCAGCGCCTGGTCTGGGGTCTTGCAGGTTATAGCACCTTAGATCCAGATACATTTTAAACGAGTTGAGTATTTCAGCCTCAACCACTAACTTAGGCCGTGAATTCCAGATGCTCACTACCCTCTGGGAGAAAAGGATTTTCCCTCTAATCCTTCTACCAATCACCTCAAATCTATGGTAATTGATCCCTCAGCCAGGGGGAGCAAGTCTTTCCTGTCCACCCGGACTAGGTCCCTCATGATTTTGTACACTTCAATTCAGTTATCCCTCAGCCTCCTCTGATCGAAGGGAAACAGCCCCAGCATTTCCAATCTCTCCTCATAGCTGCAAATTACAAGCTCTGGTAACGAGAGTAATGATGTCTTGCTGTAATGCTATAACCAGATCTGTACACAAAACTCTAGCTGTGGCCTAACCAGTGTTTTCTACAGTTCCAGCAGTACAGCCCTGCCTTTGCATTGACTCCTCTCAATATCTTCCCGTTTATTGAGAATTCCCTTGCTGTTTTTCCACCACCCCCCCTGCATTACCTCACAGTTCAGATTGAACTCCATTTGCCACTTCGCTGCTCACTTCAACCAAACCACTGATGTCACTCTGGAGATGACAGCTATCCTCTTCACTATCAACTACACGGCCAATTTCTGTGTCATCTGCAAATTTCCCAATCATGCCACACACACTGCAGACCAAATCATTGATCTATCCAACAAACAGCAAGGGCCCAACACTGAGCCCTGTGAAACACCACTGGAAACTGTTTTCCATTCACAAAAACATCCATCGACCATCACCCTCCTGTCACTGAGCCAATTTTGGATCCAACCTGCCACCTTCCCGGTGTCCCATTGGATCTCACTTCTGACCAGTCTGTCATGTGGGACCTAGTGAAATGCCATCCACTGCACTACCCTCAACAATCCTCCTTGTAGTTTCCAACAATTTTCCCACCACTGAAATCAGACTGATGCCTATAGTTTTCTGGCTAGTCCCTCACACCCTTTTTTAAATAATGCTGCAAAGTTTCAAGACCTTCAATCCTCTGGAATCTCACCGGTGTCTAGTGAGGATTCAAAAACGATCCTCAAAGCATCTGCTATTTGCTCCCTAGCTTTCCTTCAACAGCCTGGGATACAATCCATCTAGCCCTGGTGACTTATCCACTTTCCAAGGATGCCATGCTCTCACAAAAGGATACAGCTGCATTTCAAGGCAGCTATTTAGGTAACAACACCCAGAATGTGACAGGAAGGGACAGAGTGTACAAGCATTACAAAACAGCAGGAAATAGGGTCAAAGGGGGAAAATTGGTAAAAAGGAAAAATTGATGCACATGACATTCGGTACAAAATAAATGAATTAACGGCACAAATTGAGGTTAATGGGGTGATTTTACAGTTAAAGAGATCAAAGCTACGGACTAAATATTCAGGGGTAGGTGACTATTCATAGGGACAGGCAGACAGGAAAGGGTTGTGGGGTAGCTTCGTTAGTATGGGATGGAATAAGTATGATCGGAAGAAATGATCCTGGATCAGAAGATGCAGATTCTGTATGAGGCAAGATGGGGGAGGTAGATGGAGGACAGACTTTAGCTAGTCAAGTGGTCAGTTACTGGTCACAGGATTCTCAGCCTCTGAGCCATTGGTGAGCCAGTTCAATTCCTGGTCAATGGGAACTCCCAGGATATTGATGATGGGGGATTCAGTGACAGTAATGCCATTGAATTTTAAGGGGCGATGGTTCGATTCTTTCTTGTTGGAGACAGTCATTGCGTGGCAATTGTGTGGTGTGGTGTCTGGGGAGGCAGTGGCCTCGTGGCCTTGTCACTGGGCTACTAATGATCTGAAAACCCGGGTTCGATTTCCACTACAATAGAGGGTGAAGTTTGAATTCAATAAAAATCTTGAATTTAATGATGGCCATGGCACCAAGCAGTGAATGTCCCCCTTCTGCACTGTGAGAATTCTATGATTCAAATGTTACTTGTTAGCCCAAGTCTGGATATTGTCCAGGTCTTATTGCATGCAGGCAGGGATTGCTTTGAGGAGTCACGGATGGTGCTGAACATTCATCAGCAAACATCTCCACTTCTGACCTTATGATGGAAGGAAGGTAATTGTAGGGGATGGTTTAGCATCGGGCTAAATAGCTGGCTTTTAAAGCAGCCCAAGGCAGGCCAGCAGCACGGGTTCAATTCCCATAACAGCCTCCCCGAACAGGCGCCGGACTGTAACATTATATTCTGCAGTCTCTCCTTCCGTCCCTATGTACGGTATGCATTGTTTGTACAGCATACAAGAAACACTTTTCACTGTATACTAATACATGTGACAATAATAAATCAAAACGTGGCGACTAGGGGCTTTTCACAGTAACTTCATTTGATGCCTTATGACAATAAGCGATTTTCATTCAATTTTTCATTGATGAAGCAGCTGAAGATGGTTGGGCCTAGGACACTACCCTGAGGAACTCCTGCAGTGATGTCCCAGAACTGAGACAATTGACTCCAATAACCACAACCATCTTCCTTTGTACCAGATATGACTCCAACCAGCAGAGAGTTTCCCCCCTGATTCCCATTGACTCCAGTTTAGTGAAGGCTCAGGGCTTCTTGATACCACACTCGGTCAAATGCTGCCTTGATGTCTCACCTCTGGCATTCAGCTCTTTTGTCCATGTTTAAACCAAGGCTGCAATAAGGTCAGGAGCTGGGTGACCCTGCTGACACAACATCATACGATTGCTTCCTGACGTTCTCGGGGCAGTACGAAAATTAAAAACAACCTGATTAGATACAAATACCGCGCACTGATAGCATGTGACCCCAAACTCCCCATCGCCACCCTCGTACCTTCCCTGATAGGATGTGATTCGCACCCAGTTCTCAGTATTTAACAGTGCTAATACCTTTGTGCATGAGAACTCTGGCCAAGTTATTAAGAATCACGTATTCATCTGGGTGGCTGGTCTCTCTCGCCAGGTCAGAGGCCCTTCTGACATAATCATAGGCCCGTTCATGGTGGCCTTTCATATCCAGTACGGTGGCTAGATCGTTCATCAGTACCACTGTCTGAGAGAGGGGAAGGGGGTCGGGTGGTGAGAGATGGGGGAAAATGTTAGTGTATCATGGAGGAATAATATGGTAGCTTTTCTTTTACCGTCAGCCAGTTTACTGTGTTCACAGCTCAGAGATGTAAACACCTTCTAGCTTCTCCACACCAACTGTTCCAGCTGTGTCCATTTATACTCTTTTGGAGGTTGAGCCACTAACCATTACCTGTTTTTAATAAAGCAATGAGCTTAACAATTCAATTGCTAAAGTGTGCACTTGCTGTTACATTCACAGATTCCTCTCTTTCTTTGAAATTAAAGCTTTAGAAGAAAAATAAATAAATTGGAGAACACAGCGTTCTTTCCATTGGTTTGGATTGAAATGGGACAGGGAGACAGAACGAGGGGGAGCTTCAGTGATGTGTGTGGGGATGTCAATGGCCTTGCGCTTGGGGGAAATGATACAACATCACATGTAATTGCAATACGGAGATTCAGGATAGTACACGACAGGAGGCCATTCGACCCATCGAAGAACAAACCCATCATTCCCACTTCCCCACTATTTCCCTCATATCTTGACAACGTCTTTTCACCTTCTTTATCCAATTCCCTGTGAAAATTTCTATTGAATCTGCTTCCACCGCCCTTTCAGACAGCACCTTCCTGATCACAACCCACTGTGTAGAATGAAGCCTTACCTCGTGTATCGCCCTTTCAGACAGCACCTTCCTGATCACAGCCCGCTGTGTAGAATGAAGCCTTACCTCGTGTATCGCCCTTTCAGACAGCACCTTCCCGATCACAGCCCGCTGTGAAGAATGAAGCCTTACCTCGTGTATCGCCCTTTCAGACAGCACCTTCCCGATCACAGCCCGCTGTGTAGAATGAAGCCTTACCTCGTGTATCGCCCTTTCAGACAGCACCTTCCCGATCACAGCCCGCTGTGTAGAATGAAGCCTTAGCTCATGTTGTCCCTGGTTGTTCTGCCAGTCTGGGCCCCCTCATTATCCACCCTGCATCCGCTGTAAACAGTTGCCTTGATTTACACTATCTCAACCCTGCCAGATTCTGAACATCTCTATTAAATCTCCCCTTTACCTTCTCTGCTCCAAGGAGAACAATCCCAGCTTCTCCAGTCTATCCACATTAACTGACGTCCGTGATACCATTCTGGTAAATCTCCTCCCATCCTCTCACAGGCCCTGGGAGCTTTCCAACAATATAGTGTCTGGAAACGCACTCCATAAATCACTGCTTAGGTCTCAGCTGGAGTGTTAAAGATTACAATAACACCTGGGTTTTGCATCCATTCCCCTATTTAGAAAGCTCAGGTTCCCAAATGCTTCACTAATTGTTGGTTAACTTCTCCTTATCGGCCGCCTGATAGCAGTTTGGAGGTGCTAGATTGTATAAAGGCAGAAATGAGGCAAGTGTGCATCAAAGGCAGAGTAATATTAATGGGGGATTTCAACGTACGCATAGGCTGGGAACGGCTGTCAGAAAGGCAGTGAATTTCGGGAATGTGTCCGGGATAGTTTCCTGCAGCAATATGTTCTGGATGTAACAAGAGGACAGGCAATATTAGATTTAGTTATGAGTAACGAACCCAATTTAATTAGTAGCCTAACTGTGCGCGAACATTTATCAAATAGCGATCACGACACGATTGAATTCAGTGTAGGGTTTGAAAGTGAAAAGCACGATTCAGATACTGGAATTTTAGACGTGGATAAGGCTGACTTTAACGGGATGAGACTGTCCACGGGAAACTGGGAATGTGGCTCAAACGACTGAAGATCAATGGGGAACATTTAAAGAAGCTTTTAACGAGATACCGAGCCAGTGTATACAGAGAGGAAAAGGCTCCACTTCACAAAGAAAAGCAGCCATGGATAACAAAAGAGGTTCGGGACAGCAGAAAACAAAAAGAAAGGGCTTACAAAATTGCAAAACACAGCACAGATTCGGATGAATGGGAAAGGTTCACGGGCCAGCAAAAGGTCACAAAGCAGGAAGAGCTACTAAAAGGGATTATGAAAGGAACTTGCAATAAGATGAGATTTTATAGTTCTATCAAGGGAAAGGGGGGTGATGAGCAATGTGGGCACACTAAAAGCTGAAAACAGAAATATTGTCAGTGATAGTGGGGAAATGGCAGACATGTTGAACAATTACTTTGTCTCAGTATTTACAGTAGAAAAGGAGGATAATTTGCCAGAAGTCCGAAAAAAATTAATAATAGATAGAGGACAGAGACTTGTACAATAATTGCACAGCAACACTAACCAGGAAATTAATGGAACGAAGGAGTGTCAAATCTCCAGGACCTGACAGTTTCCATCCGAAGTTGTTGAAGGAAATAGGGGAGCAGACTGGAGATACCTGAACTATATTATTATAATCTTCCAGAGTTGCCTAGATTCAGGAATAGTCCCCTGTTAACTAAGGTGGAAGCCCGTGCAGTTGAGGGCAAATTATTGACATGGTTAGGAAATTGGTTGAGTGGCAGGTGACAGAGCGGGGGGTAATGGGTAATTACTCTAATTGGCAGGAGGTGACTAGTGGTGTCCCACAGGGATCTGTGCTGGGGCCTCAATTATTCACATTATTCATTAATGACTTGTGTGATGGCAGAGAACGTCATAATTCCAGATTTGCTGGTGATAGAAAGTTAGGTGACAGCCTCCCCAAACAGGCGCCGGAATGTGGCGACTAGGGGCTTTTCACAGTAACTTCATTTGAAGCCTACTTGTGACACTAAGAGATTTTCATTTTCAAATTTCATTTCATTTCATTTCAATGTAGACAGCCTAGATGACAGGATACAATTGCAAGGAGATATTGACTGACTAGGTGAATGGGCACAACTGTGGCAGATGGAATTTAATGTAAGCAAGTGTGAGGTTATCCATTTCGGACCAAAATGCATAAAGCAGAGTACTTTCTATGGAAAGAGGTTAGGTACAGTGGATGTCCAAAGAGATTTGGGAGGTTCAGGTGCAGAGATCCTTAAAATGTCAGGAACAAGTACAGAAAATAATCAAAAAGGCTATTGGAATGCTAGCTTTTATATCTCGAGGATTGGAATATAAAGACACAGGGGCTAAACTGCAGCCTTACAAAACCCTGGTTAGACCCCGAGTCAGGGTGAGCTGTTCTGGGCACCACACCCGAGGAAGGATATTGTCGCCTTGGAGGGAGAGCAACGGGGGTTTACAGAAATGGTACCTGGATTACAGGGGTTACGTTACGAGGCGAGATTACTCAAATTAGACCTATTTTAGACCTAAAATTTAGGAGGTTAAAGGGTGATCTCATTGAGATATTCAAGATATTAACAGGGAAAGGCAGGGTAGATAAACGATTTCCACTGTTTGGAGATTCTAAAACTAGGGAGCAGAGTCTAAAAATTAGGGCTAGACCGTTCAGGGGAGATGTTAGTAAGAACTTCTTCACTCAAAGGGTGGTAGAGCTTTGGAATCCTCCCACACACAGCAGTCGAAGCTAGATTAGTTGTTAATTTTTAAGCTGAGGAAGGTACATTTTTGTTAGGCAACGATATTAAGGGATTTGGGCCAAAGGCGGGTGTATGGAGTTAGGTCACCGATCAGCCATGATCTCATTGACTGGTGGGACAGGCTCGAGGGGCTGAATGGCCTACTGTACCCATGTCCTGCCACCTTTGATGATTTGTCGATGACCTTTCATCTGTTGAAAGGTCAGAGACCTGAAACATCAAGTTTCACTGGGCCTTCCACATCCTGCCAGATAGTGAATGTGAGGCAAATTGCCGAAATGGAAGCCGTGTATGTTTAATACATGGGAAACCTTGCGAGAATCATCGCTGAAGCCACCTGAAGGTATCTGCCAGGGAGACAGCAAAAAGGGCTGGTTTAGCTCAGTGGGCTAGGCAGCTGGTTTGTGATGCAGAACAAGGCCAGCAGCGCGGGTTCAAATCCTGTACTAGCTCAGCCGAACAGGTGCCGGAATGTGGCGACTAGGGGCTTTTCACAGTAAGTTCATACTTGCGACAATAAAAGGTTATTATTATGGGGCTGGTTTAGCACTGGGCTACATTGCTGGCTTTTAAAGCAGACAAAGGCAGGCCAGCAGCACGGTTCAATTCCCGTACCAGCCTCCCCGAACAGGAGCCGGAATGTGGCGAATAGGGGCTTTGAAGCCTACTTGTGACAATAAGCGATTTATTTCATTTCATTTTTTCATTTCAAATAAATTACAGGCAGGAAAAGGAGATGCGGCGGAGGGGCGGAGCGAGAGACGGCGGACGCGGCGGAGGGGCGGAGCGAGAGACGGCGGACGCGGCGGAGGGGCGGAGCGAGAGACGGCGGACGCGGCGGAGGGGCGGAGCGAGAGACGGCGGACGCGGCGGAGGGGCGGAGCGAGAGACGGCGGACGCGGCGGAGGGGCGGAGCGAGAGACGGCGGACGCGGCGGAGGGGCGGAGCGAGAGACGGCGGACGCGGCGGAGGGGCGGAGCGAGAGACGGCGGACTGGGCGGAGGGGCGGAGCGAGAGACGGCGGACTGGGCGGAGGGGCGGAGCGAGAGACGGCGGACTGGGCGGAGGGGCGGAGCGAGAGACGGCGGACTGGGCGGAGGGGCGGAGCGAGAGACGGCGGACTGGGCGGAGGGGCGGAGCGAGAGACGGCGGACTGGGCGGAGGGGCGGAGCGAGAGACGGCGGACTGGGCGGAGGGGCGGAGCGAGAGACGGCGGACTGGGCGGAGGGGCGGAGCGAGAGACGGCGGACTGGGCGGAGGGGCGGAGCGAGAGACGGCGGACTGGGCGGAGGGGCGGAGCGAGAGACGGCGGACTGGGCGGAGGGGCGGAGCGAGAGACGGCGGACTGGGCGGAGGGGCGGAGCGAGAGACGGCGGACTGGGCGGAGGGGCGGAGCGAGAGACGGCGGACTGGGCGGAGGGGCGGAGCGAGAGACGGCGGACTGGGCGGAGGGGCGGAGCGAGAGACGGCGGACTGGGCGGAGGGGCGGAGCGAGAGACGGCGGACTGGGCGGAGGGGCGGAGCGAGAGACGGCGGACTGGGCGGAGGGGCGGAGCGAGAGACGGCGGACTGGGCGGAGGGGCGGAGCGAGAGACGGCGGACTGGGCGGAGGGGCGGAGCGAGAGACGGCGGACTGGGCGGAGGGGCGGAGCGAGAGACGGCGGACTGGGCGGAGGGGCGGAGCGAGAGACGGCGGACTGGGCGGAGGGGCGGAGCGAGAGACGGCGGACTGGGCGGAGGGGCGGAGCGAGAGACGGCGGACTGGGCGGAGGGGCGGAGCGAGAGACGGCGGACTGGGCGGAGGGGCGGAGCGAGAGACGGCGGACTGGGCGGAGGGGCGGAGCGAGAGACGGCGGACTGGGCGGAGGGGCGGAGCGAGAGACGGCGGACTGGGCGGAGGGGCGGAGCGAGAGACGGCGGACTGGGCGGAGGGGCGGAGCGAGAGACGGCGGACTGGGCGGAGGGGCGGAGCGAGAGACGGCGGACTGGGCGGAGGGGCGGAGCGAGAGACGGCGGACTGGGCGGAGGGGCGGAGCGAGAGACGGCGGACTGGGCGGAGGGGCGGAGCGAGAGACGGCGGACTGGGCGGAGGGGCGGAGCGAGAGACGGCGGACTGGGCGGAGGGGCGGAGCGAGAGACGGCGGACTGGGCGGAGGGGCGGAGCGAGAGACGGCGGACTGGGCGGAGGGGCGGAGCGAGAGACGGCGGACTGGGCGGAGGGGCGGAGCGAGAGACGGCGGACTGGGCGGAGGGGCGGAGCGAGAGACGGCGGACTGGGCGGAGGGGCGGAGCGAGAGACGGCGGACTGGGCGGAGGGGCGGAGCGAGAGACGGCGGACTGGGCGGAGGGGCGGAGCGAGAGACGGCGGACTGGGCGGAGGGGCGGAGCGAGAGACGGCGGACTGGGCGGAGGGGCGGAGCGAGAGACGGCGGACTGGGCGGAGGGGCGGAGCGAGAGACGGCGGACTGGGCGGAGGGGCGGAGCGAGAGACGGCGGACTGGGCGGAGGGGCGGAGCGAGAGACGGCGGACTGGGCGGAGGGGCGGAGCGAGAGACGGCGGACTGGGCGGAGGGGCGGAGCGAGAGACGGCGGACTGGGCGGAGGGGCGGAGCGAGAGACGGCGGACTGGGCGGAGGGGCGGAGCGAGAGACGGCGGACTGGGCGGAGGGGCGGAGCGAGAGACGGCGGACTGGGCGGAGGGGCGGAGCGAGAGACGGCGGACTGGGCGGAGGGGCGGAGCGAGAGACGGCGGACTGGGCGGAGGGGCGGAGCGAGAGACGGCGGACTGGGCGGAGGGGCGGAGCGAGAGACGGCGGACTGGGCGGAGGGGCGGAGCGAGAGACGGCGGACTGGGCGGAGGGGCGGAGCGAGAGACGGCGGACTGGGCGGAGGGGCGGAGCGAGAGACGGCGGACTGGGCGGAGGGGCGGAGCGAGAGACGGCGGACTGGGCGGAGGGGCGGAGCGAGAGACGGCGGACTGGGCGGAGGGGCGGAGCGAGAGACGGCGGACTGGGCGGAGGGGCGGAGCGAGAGACGGCGGACTGGGCGGAGGGGCGGAGCGAGAGACGGCGGACTGGGCGGAGGGGCTGAGCGAGAGACAACGGACTGGGCGGAGGGGCTGAGCGAGAGACAGCGGACTGGGCGGAGCGAGAGACAGCGGACTGGGCGGAGGGGCTGAGCGAGAGACAGCGGACTGGGCGGAGCGAGAGACAGCGGACTGGGCGCAGCGGCTGAGCGAGAGACAACGGACTGGGCGGAGCGGCTGAGCGAGAGACAGCGGACTGGGCGGAGCGGCTGAGCGAGAGACAGCGGACTGGGCGGAGCGGCTGAGCGAGAGACAGCGGACTGGGCGGAGCGGCTGAGAGGGAGACAGCGGACTGGGCGGAGGGGCTGAGCGGGAGACAGCGGACTGGGCGGAGGGGCTGAGCGAGAGACAGCGGACTGGGCGGAGGGGCTGAGCGAGAGACAGCGGACTGGGCGGAGGGGCTGAGCGAGAGACAGCGGACTGGGCGCAGCGGCTGAGCGAGAGACAGCGGACTGGGCGGAGGGGCTGAGCGAGACAGCGGACTGGGCGCAGGGGCTGAGCGAGAGACAGCGGACTGGGCGCAGGGGCTGAGCGAGAGACAGCGGACTGGGCGCAGGGGCTGAGCGAGAGACAGCGGACTGGGCGCAGGGGCTGAGCGAGAGACAGCGGACTGGGCGCAGGGGCTGAGCGAGAGACAGCGGACTGGGCGGAGCGGCTGAGCGAGAGACAGCGGACTGGGCGGAGGGGCTGAGCGAGAGACAGCGGACTGGGCGGAGCGAGAGACAACGGACTGGGCGGAGCGGCTGAGCGAGAGACAGCGGACTGGGCGGAGCGGCTGAGCGAGAGACAGCGGACTGGGCGCAGGGGCTGAGCGAGAGACAGCGGACTGGGCGGAGCGGCTGAGCGAGAGACAGCGGACTGGGCGGAGGGGCTGAGCGAGAGACAGCGGACTGGGCGGAGCGAGAGACAACGGACTGGGCGGAGCGGCTGAGCGAGAGACAGCGGACTGGGCGGAGCGGCTGAGCGAGAGACAGCGGACTGGGCGGAGCGGCTGAGCGAGAGACGGCGGACCGGGCGGAGCGGCTGAGAGGGAGACGGCGGACCGGGCGGAGGGGCTGAGCGAGAGACGGCGGACCGGGCGGAGGGGCGGAGCGAGAGACGGCGGACCGGGCGGAGGGGCGGAGCGAGAGACGGCGGACCGGGGCGGAGGGGCGGAGCGAGAGACGGCGGACCGGGCGGAGGGGCGGAGCGAGAGACGGCGGACCGGGCGGAGGGGCGGAGCGAGAGACGGCGGACCGGGCGGAGGGGCGGAGCGAGAGACGGCGGACCGGGCGGAGGGGCGGAGCGAGAGACGGCGGACCGGGCGGAGGGGCGGAGCGAGAGACGGCGGACCGGGCGGAGGGGCGGAGCGAGAGACGGCGGACCGGGCGGAGGGGCGGAGCGAGAGACGGCGGACCGGGCGGAGGGGCGGAGCGAGAGACGGCGGACCGGGCGGAGGGGCGGAGCGAGAGACGGCGGACCGGGCGGAGGGGCGGAGCGAGAGACGGCGGACCGGGCGGAGGGGCGGAGCGAGAGACGGCGGACCGGGCGGAGGGGCGGAGCGAGAGACGGCGGACCGGGCGGAGGGGCGGAGCGAGAGACGGCGGACCGGGCGGAGGGGCGGAGCGAGAGACGGCGGACCGGGCGGAGGGGCGGAGCGAGAGACGGCGGACCGGGCGGAGGGGCGGAGCGAGAGACGGCGGACCGGGCGGAGGGGCGGAGCGAGAGACGGCGGACCGGGCGGAGGGGCGGAGCGAGAGACGGCGGACCGGGCGGAGGGGCGGAGCGAGAGACGGCGGACCGGGCGGAGGGGCGGAGCGAGAGACGGCGGACCGGGCGGAGGGGCGGAGCGAGAGACGGCGGACCGGGCGGAGGGGCGGAGCGAGAGACGGCGGACCGGGCGGAGGGGCGGAGCGAGAGACGGCGGACCGGGCGGAGGGGCGGAGCGAGAGACGGCGGACCGGGCGGAGGGGCGGAGCGAGAGACGGCGGACCGGGCGGAGGGGCGGAGCGAGAGACGGCGGACCGGGCGGAGGGGCGGAGCGAGAGACGGCGGACCGGGCGGAGGGGCGGAGCGAGAGACGGCGGACCGGGCGGAGGGGCGGAGCGAGAGACGGCGGACCGGGCGGAGGGGCGGAGCGAGAGACGGCGGACCGGGCGGAGGGGCGGAGCGAGAGACGGCGGACCGGGCGGAGGGGCGGAGCGAGAGACGGCGGACCGGGCGGAGGGGCGGAGCGAGAGACGGCGGACCGGGCGGAGGGGCGGAGCGAGAGACGGCGGACCGGGCGGAGGGGCGGAGCGAGAGACGGCGGACCGGGCGGAGGGGCGGAGCGAGAGACGGCGGACCGGGCGGAGGGGCGGAGCGAGAGACGGCGGACCGGGCGGAGGGGCGGAGCGAGAGACGGCGGACCGGGCGGAGGGGCGGAGCGAGAGACGGCGGACCGGGCGGAGGGGCGGAGCGAGAGACGGCGGACCGGGCGGAGGGGCGGAGCGAGAGACGGCGGACCGGGCGGAGGGGCGGAGCGAGAGACGGCGGACCGGGCGGAGGGGCGGAGCGAGAGACGGCGGACCGGGCGGAGGGGCGGAGCGAGAGACGGCGGACCGGGCGGAGGGGCGGAGCGAGAGACGGCGGACCGGGCGGAGGGGCGGAGCGAGAGACGGCGGACCGGGCGGAGGGGCGGAGCGAGAGACGGCGGACCGGGCGGAGGGGCGGAGCGAGAGACGGCGGACCGGGCGGAGGGGCGGAGCGAGAGACGGCGGACCGGGCGGAGGGGCGGAGCGAGAGACGGCGGACCGGGCGGAGGGGCGGAGCGAGAGACGGCGGACCGGGCGGAGGGGCGGAGCGAGAGACGGCGGACCGGGCGGAGGGGCGGAGCGAGAGACGGCGGACCGGGCGGAGGGGCGGAGCGAGAGACGGCGGACCGGGCGGAGGGGCGGAGCGAGAGACGGCGGACCGGGCGGAGGGGCGGAGCGAGAGACGGCGGACCGGGCGGAGGGGCGGAGCGAGAGACGGCGGACCGGGCGGAGGGGCGGAGCGAGAGACGGCGGACCGGGCGGAGGGGCGGAGCGAGAGGCGGCGGACCGGGCGGAGGGGCGGAGCGAGAGGCGGCGGACCGGGCGGAGGGGCGGAGCGAGAGGCGGCGGACCGGGCGGAGGGGCGGAGCGAGAGGCGGCGGACCGGGCGGAGGGGCGGAGCGAGAGGACGGCGGACCGGGCGGAGGGGCGGAGCGAGAGGCGGCGGACCGGGCGGAGGGGCGGAGCGAGAGGCGGCGGACCGGGCGGAGGGGCGGAGCGAGAGGCGGCGGACCGGGCGGAGGGGCGGAGCGAGAGGCGGCGGACCGGGCGGAGGGGCGGAGCGAGAGGCGGCGGACCGGGCGGAGGGGCGGAGCGAGAGGCGGCGGACCGGGCGGAGGGGCGGAGCGAGAGGCGGCGGACCGGGCGGAGGGGCGGAGCGAGAGGCGGCGGACCGGGCGGAGGGGCGGAGCGAGAGGCGGCGGACCGGGCGGAGGGGCGGAGCGAGAGGCGGCGGACCGGGCGGAGGGGCGGAGCGAGAGGCGGCGGACCGGGCGGAGGGGCGGAGCGAGAGGCGGCGGACCGGGCGGAGGGGCGGAGCGAGAGGCGGCGGACCGGGCGGAGGGGCGGAGCGAGAGGCGGCGGACCGGCGGAGGGGCGGAGCGAGAGGCGGCGGACCGGGCGGAGGGGCGGAGCGAGAGGCGGCGGACCGGGCGGAGGGGCGGAGCGAGAGGCGGCGGACCGGGCGGAGGGGCGGAGCGAGAGGCGGCGGACCGGGCGGAGGGGCGGAGCGAGAGGCGGCGGACCGGGCGGAGGGGCGGAGCGAGAGGCGGCGGACCGGGCGGAGGGGCGGAGCGAGAGGCGGCGGACCGGGCGGAGGGGCGGAGCGAGAGGCGGCGGACCGGGCGGAGGGCGGAGCGAGAGGCGGCGGACCGGGCGGAGGGGCGGAGCGAGAGGCGGCGGACCGGGCGGAGGGGCGGAGCGAGAGACGGCGGACCGGGCGGAGGGGCGGAGCGAGAGGCGGCGGACCGGGCGGAGGGGCGGAGCGAGAGACGGCGGACCGGGCGGAGGGGCGGAGCGAGAGACGGCGGACCGGGCGGAGGGGCGGAGCGAGAGACGGCGGACCGGGCGGAGGGGCGGAGCGAGAGACGGCGGACCGGGCGGAGGGGCGGAGCGAGAGACGGCGGACCGGGCGGAGGGGCGGAGCGAGAGACGGCGGACCGGGCGGAGGGGCGGAGCGAGAGACGGCGGACCGGGCGGAGGGGCGGAGCGAGAGACGGCGGACCGGGCGGAGGGGCGGAGCGAGAGACGGCGGACCGGGCGGAGGGGCGGAGCGAGAGACGGCGGACCGGGCGGAGGGGCGGAGCGAGAGACGGCGGACCGGGCGGAGGGGCGGAGCGAGAGACGGCGGACCGGGCGGAGGGGCGGAGCGAGAGACGGCGGACAGGGCGGAGCGAGAGACGGCGGACCGGGCGGAGCGAGAGACGGCGGACCGGGCGGAGCGAGAGGCGGCGGACCGGGCGGAGGGGCGGAGCGAGAGGCGGCGGACCGGGCGGAGGGGCTGAGCGAGAGGCGGCGGACCGGGCGGAGGGGCGGAGCGAGAGGCGGCGGACCGGGCGGAGGGGCGGAGCGAGAGGCGGCGGACCGGGCGGAGGGGCGGAGCGAGAGGCGGCGGACCGGGCGGAGGGGCGGAGCGAGGGGCGGCGGACCGGGCGGAGGGGGGAGCGAGAGACGGCGGACCGGGCGGAGGGGCGGAGCGAGGGGCGGCGGACCGGGCGGAGGGGCGGAGCGAGAGGCGGCGGACCGGGCGGAGGGGCGGAGCGAGAGGCGGCGGGACGGGCGGAGGGCGGAGCGAGAGGCGGCGGACCGGGCGGAGGGGCGGAGCGAGAGGCGGCGGACCGGGCGGAGGGGCGGAGCGAGAGGCGGCGGACCGGGCGGAGGGGCGGAGCGAGAGGCGGCGGACCGGCGGAGGGGCGGAGCGAGAGGCGGCGGACCGGGCTGGAGGGGCGGAGCGAGAGGCGGCGGACCGGGCGGAGGGGCGGAGCGAGAGGCGGCGGACCGGGCGGAGGGGCGGAGCGAGAGGCGGCGGACCGGGCGGAGGGGCGGAGCGAGAGGCGGCGGACCGGGCGGAGGGGCGGAGCGAGAGACGGCGGACCGGGCGGAGGGGCGGAGCGAGAGACGGCGGACCGGGCGGAGGGGCGGAGCGAGAGACGGCGGACCGGGCGGAGGGGCGGAGCGAGAGACGGCGGTCCGGGCGGAGGCGAGCGAGAGCGGCGGACCGGGCGGAGGGGCGGAGCGAGAGACGGCGGACCGGGCGGAGGGGCGGAGCGAGAGACGGCGGACCGGGCGGAGGGGCGGAGCGAGAGACGGCGGACCGGGCGGAGGGGCGGAGCGAGAGACGGCGGACCGGGCGGAGGGGCGGAGCGAGAGACGGCGGACCGGGCGGAGGGGGCGGAGCGAGAGGGGACGGCGGACGGCGGACCGGGCGGAGGGGCGGAGCGAGAGACGGCGGACCGGGCGGAGGGGCGGAGCGAGAGACGGCGGACCGGGCGGAGGGGCGGAGCGAGAGACGGCGGACCGGGCGGAGGGGCGGAGCGAGAGACGGCGGACCGGGCGGAGGGGCGGAGCGAGAGACGGCGGACCGGGCGGAGGGGCGGAGCGAGAGACGGCGGACCGGGCGGAGGGGCGGAGCGAGAGACGGCGGACCGGGCGGAGGGGCGGAGCGAGAGACGGCGGACCGGGCGGAGGGGCGGAGCGAGAGACGGCGGACCGGGCGGAGGGGCGGAGCGAGAGACGGCGGACCGGGCGGAGGGCGGAGCGAGAGACGGCGGACCGGCGGAGGGGCGGAGCGAGAGACGGCGGACCGGGCGGAGGGGCGGAGCGAGAGACGGCGGACCGGGCGGAGGGGCGGAGCGAGAGACGGCGGACCGGGCGGAGGGGCGGAGCGAGAGACGGCGGACCGGGCGGAGGGGCGGAGCGAGAGACGGCGGACCGGGCGGAGGGGCGGAGCGAGAGACGGCGGACCGGGCGGAGGGGCGGAGCGAGAGACGGCGGACCGGCGGAGGGGCGGAGCGAGAGACGGCGGACGGGCGGAGGGGCGGAGCGAGAGACGGCGGACCGGGCGGAGGGGCGGAGCGAGAGACGGCGGACCGGGCGGAGGGGCGGAGCGAGAGACGGCGGACCGGGCGGAGGGGCGGAGCGAGAGACGGCGGACCGGGCGGAGGGGCGGAGCGAGAGACGGCGGACCGGGCGGAGGGGCGGAGCGAGAGACGGCGGACCGGGCGGAGGGGCGGAGCGAGAGACGGCGGACCGGGCGGAGGGGCGGAGCGAGAGACGGCGGACCGGGCGGAGGGGCGGAGCGAGAGACGGCGGACCGGGCGGAGGGGCGGAGCGAGAGACGGCGGACCGGGCGGAGGGGCGGAGCGAGAGACGGCGGACCGGGCGGAGGGGCGGAGCGAGAGACGGCGGACCGGGCGGAGGGGCGGAGCGAGAGACGGCGGACCGGGCGGAGGGGCGGAGCGAGAGACGGCGGACCGGGCGGAGGGGCGGAGCGAGAGACGGCGGACCGGGCGGAGGGGCGGAGCGAGAGACGGCGGACCGGGCGGAGGGGCGGAGCGAGAGACGGCGGACCGGGCGGAGGGGCGGAGCGAGAGACGGCGGACCGGGCGGAGGGGCGGAGCGAGAGACGGCGGACCGGGCGGAGGGGCGGAGCGAGAGACGGCGGACCGGGCGGAGGGGCGGAGCGAGAGACGGCGGACCGGGCGGAGGGGCGGAGCGAGAGACGGCGGACCGGGCGGAGGGGCGGAGCGAGAGACGGCGGACCGGGCGGAGGGGCGGAGCGAGAGACGGCGGACCGGGCGGAGGGGCGGAGCGAGAGACGGCGGACCGGGCGGAGGGGCGGAGCGAGAGACGGCGGACCGGGCGGAGGGGCGGAGCGAGAGACGGCGGACCGGGCGGAGGGGCGGAGCGAGAGACGGCGGACCGGGCGGAGGGGCGGAGCGAGAGACGGCGGACCGGGCGGAGGGGCGGAGCGAGAGACGGCGGACCGGGCGGAGGGGCGGAGCGAGAGACGGCGGACCGGGCGGAGGGGCGGAGCGAGAGACGGCGGACCGGGCGGAGGGGCGGAGCGAGAGACGGCGGACCGGGCGGAGGGGCGGAGCGAGAGACGGCGGACCGGGCGGAGGGGCGGAGCGAGAGACGGCGGACCGGGCGGAGGGGCGGAGCGAGAGACGGCGGACCGGGCGGAGGGGCGGAGCGAGAGACGGCGGACCGGGCGGAGGGGCGGAGCGAGAGACGGCGGACCGGGCGGAGGGGCGGAGCGAGAGACGGCGGACCGGGCGGAGGGGCGGAGCGAGAGACGGCGGACCGGGCGGAGGGGCGGAGCGAGAGACGGCGGACCGGGCGGAGGGGCGGAGCGAGAGACGGCGGACCGGGCGGAGGGGCGGAGCGAGAGACGGCGGACCGGGCGGAGGGGCGGAGCGAGAGACGGCGGACCGGGCGGAGGGGCGGAGCGAGAGACGGCGGACCGGGCGGAGGGGCGGAGCGAGAGACGGCGGACCGGGCGGAGGGGCGGAGCGAGAGACGGCGGACCGGGCGGAGGGGCGGAGCGAGAGACGGCGGACCGGGCGGAGGGGCGGAGCGAGAGACGGCGGACCGGGCGGAGGGGCGGAGCGAGAGACGGCGGACCGGGCGGAGGGGCGGAGCGAGAGACGGCGGACCGGGCGGAGGGGCGGAGCGAGAGGACGGCGGACCGGGCGGAGGGGCGGAGCGAGAGGCGGCGGACCGGGCGGAGGGGCGGAGCGAGAGGCGGCGGACCGGGCGGAGGGGCGGAGCGAGAGGCGGCGGACCGGGCGGAGGGGCGGAGCGAGAGGCGGCGGACCGGGCGGAGGGGCGGAGCGAGAGGCGGCGGACCGGGCGGAGGGGCGGAGCGAGAGGCGGCGGACCGGGCGGAGGGGCGGAGCGAGAGGCGGCGGACCGGGCGGAGGGGCGGAGCGAGAGGCGGCGGACCGGGCGGAGGGGCGGAGCGAGAGGCGGCGGACCGGGCGGAGGGGCGGAGCGAGAGGCGGCGGACCGGGCGGAGGGGCGGAGCGAGAGGCGGCGGACCGGGCGGAGGGGCGGAGCGAGAGGCGGCGGACCGGGCGGAGGGGCGGAGCGAGAGGCGGCGGACCGGGCGGAGGGGCGGAGCGAGAGGCGGCGGACCGGGCGGAGGGGCGGAGCGAGAGGCGGCGGACCGGGCGGAGGGGCGGAGCGAGAGGCGGCGGACCGGGCGGAGGGGCGGAGCGAGAGGCGGCGGACCGGGCGGAGGGGCGGAGCGAGAGGCGGCGGACCGGGCGGAGGGGCGGAGCGAGAGGCGGCGGACCGGGCGGAGGGGCGGAGCGAGAGGCGGCGGACCGGGCGGAGGGGCGGAGCGAGAGGCGGCGGACCGGGCGGAGGGGCGGAGCGAGAGACGGCGGACCGGGCGGAGGGGCGGAGCGAGAGACGGCGGACCGGGCGGAGGGGCGGAGCGAGAGACGGCGGACCGGGCGGAGGGGCGGAGCGAGAGACGGCGGACCGGGCGGAGGGGCGGAGCGAGAGACGGCGGACCGGGCGGAGGGGCGGAGCGAGAGACGGCGGACCGGGCGGAGGGGCGGAGCGAGAGACGGCGGACCGGGCGGAGGGGCGGAGCGAGAGACGGCGGACCGGGCGGAGGGGCGGAGCGAGAGACGGCGGACCGGGCGGAGGGGCGGAGCGAGAGACGGCGGACCGGGCGGAGGGGCGGAGCGAGAGAGACGGCGGACCGGGCGGAGGGGCGGAGCGAGAGACGGCGGACCGGGCGGAGGGGCGGAGCGAGAGACGGCGGACCGGGCGGAGGGGCGGAGCGAGAGACGGCGGACCGGGCGGAGGGGCGGAGCGAGAGACGGCGGACGGGCGGACCGGGCGGAGGGGCGGAGCGAGAGACGGCGGACCGGGCGGAGGGGCGGAGCGAGAGACGGCGGACCGGGCGGAGCGAGAGACGGCGGACCGGGCGGAGCGAGAGACGGCGGACCGGGCGGAGCGAGAGACGGCGGACCGGGCGGAGCGAGACACGGCGGACCGGGCGGAGCGAGACACGGCGGACCGGGCGGAGCGAGACACGGCGGACCGGGCGGAGCGAGACACGGCGGACCGGGCGGAGCGAGAGACGGCGGACCGGGCGGAGCGAGAGACGGCGGACCGGGCGGAGCGAGAGACGGCGGACCGGGCGGAGCGAGAGACGGCGGACTGGGCGGAGCGAGAGACGGCGGACTGGGCGGAGCGAGAGACGGCGGACCTGGGCGGAGCGAGAGACGGCGGACTGGGCGGAGCGAGAGACAGCGGACTGGGCGGAGCGAGAGACAGCGGACTGGGCGGAGCGAGAGACAGCGGACTGGGCGGAGCGAGAGACAGCGGACTGGGCGGAGCGAGAGACAGCGGACTGGGCGGAGCGAGAGACAGCGGACTGGGCGGAGCGAGAGACAGCGGACTGGGCGGAGCGAGAGACAGCGGACTGGGCGGAGCGAGAGACAGCGGACTGGGCGGAGCGAGAGACAGCGGACTGGGCGGAGCGAGAGACAGCGGACTGGGCGGAGCGAGAGACAGCGGACTGGGCGGAGCGAGAGACAGCGGACTGGGCGGAGCGAGAGACAGCGGACTGGGCGGAGCGAGAGACAGCGGACTGGGCGGAGCGAGAGACAGCGGACTGGGCGGAGCGAGAGACAGCGGACTGGGCGGAGCGGCTGAGCGAGAGACAGCGGACTGGGCGGAGCGGCTGAGCGAGAGACAACGGACTGGGCGGAGCGGCTGAGCGAGAGACAACGGACTGGGCGGAGCGGCTGAGCGAGAGACAACGGACTGGGCGGAGCGGCTGAGCGAGAGACAACGGACTGGGCGGAGCGGCTGAGCGAGAGACAGCGGACTGGGCGGAGGGGCTGAGCGAGAGACAGCGGACTGGGCGGAGGGGCTGAGCGAGAGACAGCGGACTGGGCGGAGGGGCTGAGCGAGAGACAGCGGACTGGGCGGAGGGGCTGAGCGAGAGACAGCGGACTGGGCGGAGGGGCTGAGCGAGAGACAGCGGACTGGGCGGAGGGGCTGAGCGAGAGACAGCGGACTGGGCGGAGGGGCTGAGCGAGAGACAGCGGACTGGGCGGAGGGGCTGAGCGAGAGACAGCGGACTGGGCGGAGGGGCTGAGCGAGAGACAGCGGACTGGGCGGAGGGGCTGAGCGAGAGACAGCGGACTGGGCGGAGGGGCTGAGCGAGAGACAGCGGACTGGGCGGAGGGGCTGAGCGAGAGACAGCGGACTGGGCGCAGCGGCTGAGCGAGAGACAGCGGACTGGGCGCAGGGGCTGAGCGAGAGACAGCGGACTGGGCGCAGCGGCTGAGCGAGAGACAGCGGACTGGGCGCAGCGGCTGAGCGAGACAGCGGACTGGGCGCAGCGGCTGAGCGAGAGACAGCGGACTGGGCGCAGCGGCTGAGCGAGAGACAGCGGACTGGGCGCAGCGGCTGAGCGAGAGACAGCGGACTGGGCGCAGCGGCTGAGCGAGAGACAGCGGACTGGGCGCAGCGGCTGAGCGAGAGACAGCGGACTGGGCGCAGCGGCTGAGCGAGAGACAGCGGACTGGGCGGAGGGGCTGGGCGAGAGACAGCGGACTGGGCGGAGGGGCTGGGCGAGAGACAGCGGACTGGGCGGAGGGGCTGGGCGAGAGACAGCGGACTGGGCGGAGGGGCTGGGCGAGAGACAGCGGACTGGGCGGAGGGGCTGGGCGAGAGACAGCGGACTGGGCGGAGGGGCTGAGCGAGAGACAGCGGGCTGGGCGGGAGACAGCGGGCTGGGCGGAGGGGCTGAGCGAGAGACAGCGGACTGGGCGGAGGGGCTGAGCGAGAGACAGCGGGCTGGGCGGAGGGGCTGAGCGAGAGACAGCGGGCTGGGCGGAGGGGCTGAGCGAGAGACAGCGGGCTGGGCGCAGCGGCTGAGCGAGAGACAGCGGACTGGGCGCAGCGGCTGAGCGAGAGACAGCGGACTGGGCGCAGCGGCTGAGCGAGAGACAGCGGACTGGGCGCAGCGGCTGAGCGAGAGACAGCGGACTGGGCGCAGCGGCTGAGCGAGAGACAGCGGACTGGGCGCAGCGGCTGAGCGAGAGACAGCGGACTGGGCGCAGCGGCTGAGCGAGAGACAGCGGACTGGGCGCAGCGGCTGAGCGAGAGACAGCGGACTGGGCGCAGCGGCTGAGCGAGAGACAGCGGACTGGGCGCAGCGGCTGAGCGAGAGACAGCGGACTGGGCGGAGGGGCTGAGCGAGAGACAGCGGACTGGGCGGAGGGGCTGAGCGAGAGACAGCGGACTGGGCGGAGGGGCTGGGCGAGAGACAGCGGACTGGGCGGAGGGGCTGGGCGAGAGACAGCGGACTGGGCGGAGGGGCTGGGCGAGAGACAGCGGACTGGGCGGAGGGGCTGGGCGAGAGACAGCGGACTGGGCGGAGGGGCTGGGCGAGAGACAGCGGACTGGGCGGAGGGGCTGGGCGAGAGACAGCGGACTGGGCGGAGGGGCTGGGCGAGAGACAGCGGACTGGGCGGAGGGGCTGGGCGAGAGACAGCGGACTGGGCGGAGGGGCTGGGCGAGAGACAGCGGACTGGGCGGAGGGGCTGAGCGAGAGACAGCGGACTGGGCGGAGGGGCTGATCGAGAGACAGCGGACTGGGCGGAGGGGCTGATCGAGAGACAGCGGACTGGGCGGAGGGGCTGAGCGAGAGACAGCGGACTGGGCGGAGGGGCTGAGCGAGAGACAGCGGACTGGGCGGAGGGGCTGGGCGAGAGACAGCGGACTGGGCGGAGGGGCTGGGCGAGAGACAGCGGACTGGGCGGAGGGGCTGAGCGAGAGACAGCGGGCTGGGCGGGAGACAGCGGGCTGGGCGGAGGGGCTGAGCGAGAGACAGCGGACTGGGCGCAGCGGCTGAGCGAGAGACAGCGGACTGGGCGCAGCGGCTGAGCGAGAGACAGCGGACTGGGCGGAGGGGCTGAGCGAGAGACAGCGGACTGGGCGGAGGGGCTGAGCGAGAGACAGCGGACTGGGCGGAGGGGCTGGGCGAGAGACAGCGGACTGGGCGGAGGGGCTGGGCGAGAGACAGCGGACTGGGCGGAGGGGCTGGGCGAGAGACAGCGGACTGGGCGGAGGGGCTGGGCGAGAGACAGCGGACTGGGCGGAGGGGCTGGGCGAGAGACAGCGGACTGGGCGGAGGGGCTGGGCGAGAGACAGCGGACTGGGCGGAGGGGCTGGGCGAGAGACAGCGGACTGGGCGGAGGGGCTGGGCGAGAGACAGCGGACTGGGCGGAGGGGCTGGGCGAGAGACAGCGGACTGGGCGGAGGGGCTGAGCGAGAGACAGCGGACTGGGCGGAGGGGCTGATCGAGAGACAGCGGACTGGGCGGAGGGGCTGAGCGAGAGACAGCGGACTGGGCGGAGGGGCTGAGCGAGAGACAGCGGACTGGGCGGAGGGGCTGAGCGAGAGACAGCGGGCTGGGCGGAGGGGCTGAGCGAGAGACAGCGGGCTGGGCGGAGGGGCTGAGCGAGAGACAGCGGGCTGGGCGCAGCGGCTGAGCGAGAGACAGCGGACTGGGCGCAGCGGCTGAGCGAGAGACAGCGGACTGGGCGCAGCGGCTGAGCGAGAGACAGCGGACTGGGCGCAGCGGCTGAGCGAGAGACAGCGGACTGGGCGCAGCGGCTGAGCGAGAGACAGCGGACTGGGCGCAGCGGCTGAGCGAGAGACAGCGGACTGGGCGCAGCGGCTGAGCGAGAGACAGCGGACTGGGCGCAGCGGCTGAGCGAGAGACAGCGGACTGGGCGCAGCGGCTGAGCGAGAGACAGCGGACTGGGCGCAGCGGCTGAGCGAGAGACAGCGGACTGGGCGCAGCGGCTGAGCGAGAGACAGCGGACTGGGCGGAGGGGCTGAGCGAGAGACAGCGGACTGGGCGGAGGGGCTGAGCGAGAGACAGCGGACTGGGCGGAGGGGCTGGGCGAGAGACAGCGGACTGGGCGGAGGGGCTGGGCGAGAGACAGCGGACTGGGCGGAGGGGCTGGGCGAGAGACAGCGGACTGGGCGGAGGGGCTGGGCGAGAGACAGCGGACTGGGCGGAGGGGCTGGGCGAGAGACAGCGGACTGGGCGGAGGGGCTGGGCGAGAGACAGCGGACTGGGCGGAGGGGCTGGGCGAGAGACAGCGGACTGGGCGGAGGGGCTGGGCGAGAGACAGCGGACTGGGCGGAGGGGCTGAGCGAGAGACAGCGGACTGGGCGGAGGGGCTGATCGAGAGACAGCGGACTGGGCGGAGGGGCTGATCGAGAGACAGCGGACTGGGCGGAGGGGCTGAGCGAGAGACAGCGGACTGGGCGGAGGGGCTGGGCGAGAGACAGCGGACTGGGCGGAGGGGCTGGGCGAGAGACAGCGGACTGGGCGGAGGGGCTGGGCGAGAGACAGCGGACTGGGCGGAGGGGCTGAGCGAGAGACAGCGGGCTGGGCGGGAGACAGCGGGCTGGGCGGAGGGGCTGAGCGAGAGACAGCGGACTGGGCGGAGGGGCTGAGCGAGAGACAGCGGGCTGGGCGGAGGGGCTGAGCGAGAGACAGCGGGCTGGGCGGAGGGGCTGAGCGAGAGACAGCGGGCTGGGCGGAGCGGCTGAGCGAGAGACAGCGGACTGGGCGCAGCGGCTGAGCGAGAGACAGCGGACTGGGCGCAGCGGCTGAGCGAGAGACAGCGGACTGGGCGCAGCGGCTGAGCGAGAGACAGCGGACTGGGCGCAGCGGCTGAGCGAGAGACAGCGGACTGGGCGCAGCGGCTGAGCGAGAGACAGCGGACTGGGCGCAGCGGCTGAGCGAGAGACAGCGGACTGGGCGCAGCGGCTGAGCGAGAGACAGCGGACTGGGCGCAGCGGCTGAGCGAGAGACAGCGGACTGGGCGGAGGGGCTGAGCGAGAGACAGCGGACTGGGCGGAGGGGCTGAGCGAGAGACAGCGGACTGGGCGGAGGGGCTGGGCGAGAGACAGCGGACTGGGCGGAGGGGCTGGGCGAGAGACAGCGGACTGGGCGGAGGGGCTGGGCGAGAGACAGCGGACTGGGCGGAGGGGCTGGGCGAGAGACAGCGGACTGGGCGGAGGGGCTGGGCGAGAGACAGCGGACTGGGCGGAGGGGCTGGGCGAGAGACAGCGGACTGGGCGGAGGGGCTGGGCGAGAGACAGCGGACTGGGCGGAGGGGCTGGGCGAGAGACAGCGGACTGGGCGGAGGGGCTGGGCGAGAGACAGCGGACTGGGCGGAGGGGCTGAGCGAGAGACAGCGGACTGGGCGGAGGGGCTGATCGAGAGACAGCGGACTGGGCGGAGGGGCTGATCGAGAGACAGCGGACTGGGCGGAGGGGCTGAGCGAGAGACAGCGGACTGGGCGGAGGGGCTGAGCGAGAGACAGCGGACTGGGCGGAGGGGCTGAGCGAGAGACAGCGGACTGGGCGGAGGGGCTGAGCGAGAGACAGCGGACTGGGCGGAGGGGCTGAGCGAGAGACAGCGGACTGGGCGGAGGGGCTGAGCGAGAGACAGCGGACTGGGCGGAGGGGCTGAGCGAGAGACAGCGGACTGGGCGGAGGGGCTGAGCGAGAGACAGCGGACTGGGCGGAGGGGCTGAGCGAGAGACAGCGGACTGGGCGGAGGGGCTGAGCGAGAGACAGCGGACTGGGCGGAGGGGCTGAGCGAGAGACAGCGGACTGGGCGGAGGGGCTGAGCGAGAGACAGCGGACTGGGCGGAGGGGCTGAGCGAGAGACAGCGGACTGGGCGGAGGGGCTGAGCGAGAGACAGCGGACTGGGCGGAGGGGCTGAGCGAGAGACAGCGGACTGGGCGGAGGGGCTGAGCGAGAGACAGCGGACTGGGCGGAGGGGCTGAGCGAGAGACAGCGGACTGGGCGGAGGGGCTGAGCGAGAGACAGCGGACTGGGCGGAGGGGCTGAGCGAGAGACAGCGGACTGGGCGGAGGGGCTGAGCGAGAGACAGCGGACTGGGCGGAGGGGCTGAGCGAGAGACAGCGGACTGGGCGGAGGGGCTGAGCGAGAGACAGCGGACTGGGCGGAGGGGCTGAGCGAGAGACAGCGGACTGGGCGGAGGGGCTGAGCGAGAGACAGCGGACTGGGCGGAGGGGCTGAGCGAGAGACAGCGGACTGGGCGGAGGGGCTGAGCGAGAGACAGCGGACTGGGCGGAGGGGCTGAGCGAGAGACAGCGGACTGGGCGGAGGGGCTGAGCGAGAGACAGCGGACTGGGCGGAGGGGCTGAGCGAGAGACAGCGGACTGGGCGGAGGGGCTGAGCGAGAGACAGCGGACTGGGCGGAGGGGCTGAGCGAGAGACAGCGGACTGGGCGGAGGGGCTGAGCGAGAGACAGCGGACTGGGCGGAGGGGCTGAGCGAGAGACAGCGGACTGGGCGGAGGGGCTGAGCGAGAGACAGCGGACTGGGCGGAGGGGCTGAGCGAGAGACAGCGGACTGGGCGGAGGGGCTGAGCGAGAGACAGCGGACTGGGCGGAGGGGCTGAGCGAGAGACAGCGGACTGGGCGGAGGGGCTGAGCGAGAGACAGCGGACTGGGCGGAGGGGCTGAGCGAGAGACAGCGGACTGGGCGGAGGGGCTGAGCGAGAGACAGCGGACTGGGCGGAGGGGCTGAGCGAGAGACAGCGGACTGGGCGGAGGGGCTGAGCGAGAGACAGCGGACTGGGCGGAGGGGCTGAGCGAGAGACAGCGGACTGGGCGGAGGGGCTGAGCGAGAGACAGCGGACTGGGCGGAGGGGCTGAGCGAGAGACAGCGGACTGGGCGGAGGGGCTGAGCGAGAGACAGCGGACTGGGCGGAGGGGCTGAGCGAGAGACAGCGGACTGGGCGGAGGGGCTGAGCGAGAGACAGCGGACTGGGCGGAGGGGCTGAGCGAGAGACAGCGGACTGGGCGGAGGGGCTGAGCGAGAGACAGCGGACTGGGCGGAGGGGCTGAGCGAGAGACAGCGGACTGGGCGGAGGGGCTGAGCGAGAGACAGCGGACTGGGCGGAGGGGCTGAGCGAGAGACAGCGGACTGGGCGGAGGGGCTGAGCGAGAGACAGCGGACTGGGCGGAGGGTCTGAGCGAGAGACAGCGGACTGGGCGGAGCGGCTGAGCGAGAGACAGCGGACTGGGCGGAGGGGCTGAGCGAGAGACAGCGGACTGGGCGGAGCGGCTGAGCGAGAGACAGCGGACTGGGCGGAGGGGCTGAGCGAGAGACAGCGGACTGGGCGGAGCGGCTGAGCGAGAGACAGCGGACTGGGCGGAGGGGCTGAGCGAGAGACAGCGGACTGGGCGGAGGGGCTGAGCGAGAGACAGCGGACTGGGCGGAGGGGCTGAGCGAGAGACAGCGGACTGGGCGGAGGGGCTGAGCGAGAGACAGCGGACTGGGCGGAGGGGCTGAGCGAGAGACAGCGGACTGGGCGGAGGGGCTGAGCGAGAGACAACGGACTGGGCGGAGGGGCTGAGCGAGAGACAGCGGACTGGGCGGAGGGGCTGAGCGAGAGACAGCGGACTGGGCGGAGGGGCTGAGCGAGAGACAGCGGACTGGGCGGAGCGAGAGACAGCGGACTGGGCGGAGGGGCGGAGCGAGAGGCAGCGGACTGGGCGCAGCGGCTGAGCGAGATGCAGCGGACTGGGCGCAGCAGCTGAGCGAGAGACAACGGACTGGGCGGAGGGGCGGAGCGAGAGACAGCGGACTGGGCGGAGCGAGAGACAGCGGACTGGGCGGAGGGGCTGAGCGAGAGACAGCGGACTGGGCGGAGGGGCTGAGCGAGAGGCAGCGGACTGGGCGCAGCGGCTGAGCGAGAGACAACGGACTGGGCGGAGGGGCGGAGCGAGAGACAGCGGACTGGGCGGAGCGAGAGACAGCGGACTGGGCGGAGGGGCGGAGCGAGAGACAGCGGACTGGGCGGAGCGAGAGACAGCGGACTGGGCGCAGCGGCTGAGCGAGAGACAGCGGACTGGGCGCAGCGGCTGAGCGAGAGACAACGGACTGGGCGGAGCGGCTGAGCGAGAGACAGCGGACTGGGCGGAGCGGCTGAGCGAGAGACAGCGGACTGGGCGGAGCGGCTGAGAGGGAGACAGCGGACTGGGCGGAGGGGCTGAGCGAGAGACAGCGGACTGGGCGGAGCGGCAGAGCGAGAGACAGCGGACTGGGCGGAGGGGCTGAGCGAGAGACAGCGGACTGGGCGGAGGGGCTGAGCGAGAGACAGCGGACTGGGCGGAGCGGCTGAGCGAGAGACAGCGGACTGGGCGGAGGGGCTGAGCGAGAGACAGCGGACTGGGCGGAGGGGCTGAGCGAGAGACAGCGGACTGGGCGGAGGGGCTGAGCGAGAGACAGCGGACTGGGCGGAGGGGCTGAGCGAGAGACAGCGGACTGGGCGGAGGGGCTGAGCGAGAGACAGCGGACTGGGGGGAGGGGCTGAGCGAGAGACAGCGGACTGGGGGGAGGGGCTGAGCGAGAGACAGCGGACTGGGCGGAGCGGCTGAGCGAGAGACAGCGGACTGGGCGGAGAGGCTGAGCGAGAGACAGCGGACTGGGCGCAGCGGCTGAGCGAGAGACAGCGGACTGGGCGGAGGGGCTGAGCGAGTGGCAGCGGACTGGGCGGAGGGGCTGAGCGAGAGACAGCGGACTGGGCGGAGGGGCTGAGCGAGAGACAGCGGACTGGGCGGAGGGGCTGAGCGAGAGACAGCGGACTGGGCGGAGGGGCTGAGCGAGAGACAGCGGACTGGGCGCAGGGTCTGAGCGAGAGACAGCGGACTGGGCGCAGGGGCTGAGGGAGAGACAGCGGACTGGGCGCAGGGGCTGAGGGAGAGACAGCGGACTGGGCGGAGCGGCTGAGCGAGAGACAGCGGACTGGGCGGAGCGGCTGAGCGAGAGACAGCGGACTGGGTGGAGCGAGAGACAGCGGACTGGGCGGAGGGGCTGAGCGAGAGGCAGCGGACTGGGCGGAGGGGCTGAGCGAGAGGCTGCGGACTGGGTGGAGCGAGAGACAGCGGACTGGGCGCAGGGGCTGAGTGAGAGACAGCGGACTGGGCGCAGGGGCTGAGCGAGAGACAGCGGACTGGGCGCAGGGGCTGAGTGAGAGACAGCGGACTGGGCGCAGGGGCTGAGCGAGACAGCGGACTGGGCGCAGCGGCTGAGCGAGAGACAGCGGACTGGGCGCAGGGGCTGAGTGAGAGACAGCGGACTGGGCGGAGCGGCTGAGCGAGACAGCGGACTGGGCGCAGGGGCTGAGTGAGAGACAGCGGACTGGGCGCAGGGGCTGAGCGAGACAGCGGACTGGGCGCAGCGGCTGAGCGAGACAGCGGACTGGGCGCAGGGGCTGAGTGAGAGACAGCGGACTGGGCGGAGCGGCTGAGCGAGACAGCGGACTGGGCGCAGGGGCTGAGTGAGAGACAGCGGACTGGGCGCAGGGGCTGAGCGAGACAGCGGACTGGGCGCAGCGGCTGAGCGAGAGACAGCGGACTGGGCGCAGCGGCTGAGCGAGAGACAGCGGACTGGGCGCAGCGGCTGAGCGAGAGACAGCGGACTGGGCGGAGGGGCTGAGCGAGAGGCAGCGGACTGGGCGGAGGGGCTGAGCGAGAGACAGCGGACTGGGCGGAGGGGCTGAGCGAGAGACAGCGGACTGGGCGGAGCGGCTGAGCGAGACAGCGGACTGGGCGCAGGGGCTGAGTGAGAGACAGCGGACTGGGCGCAGGGGCTGAGCGAGAGACAACGGACTGGGCTGAGCGAGAGACAGCGGACTGGGCGGAGCGGCTGAGCGAGAGACAGCGGACTGGGCGCAGGGGCTGAGCGAGGGACAACGGACTGGGCGGAGCGGCTGAGCGAGAGACAGCGGACTGGGCGGAGGGGCTGAGCGAGAGACAGCGGACTGGGCGGAGCGGCTGAGCGAGGGACAGCGGACTGGGCGGAGCGGCTGAGCGAGGGACAGCGGACTGGGCGGAGCGGCTGAGCGAGGGACAGCGGACTGGGCGGAGCGGCTGAGCGACTGAGCGAGAGACAGCGGACTGGGCGGAGCGGCTGAGCGAGGGACAACGGACTGGGCGCAGCGGCTGAGCGACTGAGCGAGAGACAGCGGACTGGGCGGAGCGGCTGAGCGAGGGACAGCGGACTGGGCGGAGCGGCTGAGCGAGGGACAGCGGACTGGGCGGAGCGGCTGAGCGAGGGACAGCGGACTGGGCGGAGCGGCTGAGCGAGGGACAGCGGACTGGGCGGAGCGGCTGAGCGACTGAGCGAGAGACAGCGGACTGGGCGGAGCGGCTGAGCGAGGGACAACGGACTGGGCGCAGCGGCTGAGCGACTGAGCGAGAGACCGCGGACTGGGCGGAGCGGCTGAGCGAGGGACAACGGACTGGGCGCAGCGGCTGAGCGACTGAGCGAGAGACAGCGGACTGGGCGGAGTACGGCAGAGCGACTGAGCGAGAGGCAGTGGACTGGGCGCAGTACGGGCAGAACGACTGAGCGAGAGACAGCGGACTGGGCGCAGCGGCTGAGCGGGAGACAGCGGACTGGGCGCAGCGGCTGAGCGGGAGACAGCGGACTGGGCGCAGCACGGGCAGAGCGGCTGAGCGAGAGGCAGTGGACTGGGCGCAGTACGGGCAGAACGACTGAGCGAGAGACAGCGGACTGGGCGCAGCGGCTGAGCGGGAGACAGCGGACTGGGCGGAGCGGCTGAGCGGGAGACAGCGGACTGGGCGGAGCGGCTGAGCGAGAGACAGCGGACTGGGCGGAGCGGCTGAGCGAGAGACAGCGGACTGGGCGGAGCGGCTGAGCGAGAGACAGCGGACTGGGCGCAGCGGCTGAGCGAGAGACAGCGGACTGGGCAGAGGGGCTGAGCGAGAGACAGCGGACTGGGCAGAGGGGCTGAGCGAGAGACAGCGGACTGGGCAGAGGGGCTGAGCGAGAGACAGCGGACTGGGCGCAGCGGCTGAGCGAGAGACTGCGGACTGGGCGGAGGGGCTGAGCGAGAGACAGCGGACTGGGCGGAGGGGCTGAGCGAGAGACAGCGGACTGGGCAGAGGGGCTGAGCGAGAGACAGCGGACTGGGCGGAGGGGCTGAGCGAGAGACAGCGGACTGGGCGCAGCGGCTGAGCGAGAGACAGCGGACTGGGCGCAGCGGCTGAGCGAGAGACCGCGGACTGGGCGCAGCGGCTGAGCGAGAGACCGCGGACTGGGCGCAGCGGCTGAGCGAGAGACCGCGGACTGGGCGCAGCGGCTGAGCGAGAGACCGCGGACTGGGCGCAGCGGCGGAGCGAGAGACCGCGGACTGGGCGCAGCGGCTGGGCGAGAGACAGCGGACTGGGCGGAGGGGCTGAGCGAGAGACTGCGGACTGGGCGGAGGGGCTGAGCGAGAGACAGCGGACTGGGCGGAGGGGCTGAGCGAGAGACAGCGGACTGGGCGCAGCGGCTGAGCGAGAGACAGCGGACTGGGCGGAGGGGCTGAGCGAGAGACAGCGGACTGGGCGGAGGGGCTGAGCGAGAGACAGCGGACTGGGCGCAGCGGCTGAGCGAGAGACCGCGGACTGGGCGCAGCGGCTGAGCGAGAGACCGCGGACTGGGCGCAGCGGCTGAGCGAGAGACCGCGGACTGGGCGCAGCGGCTGAGCGAGAGACCGCGGACTGGGCGCAGCGGCTGAGCGAGAGACAGCGGACTGGGCGGAGGGGCTGAGCGAGAGACCGCGGACTGGGCGGAGGGGCTGAACGAGAGACAGCGGACTGGGCGGAGCGGCTGAACGAGAGACAGCGGACTGGGCGGAGGGGCTGAGCGAGAGACAGCGGACTGGGCGGAGGGGCTGAGCGAGAGACAGCGGACTGGGCGGAGGGGCTGAGCGAGAGACAGCGGACTGGGCGGAGCGGCTGAGCGAGAGACAGCGGACTGGGCGGAGCGGCAGAGCGAGAGACCGCGGACTGGGCGCAGCGGCAGAGCGAGAGACAGCGGACTGGGCGGAGGGGCTGAGCGAGAGACAGCGGAACTGGGCGCAGCGGCTGAGCGAGAGACAGCGGACTGGGCGGAGTACGGCAGAGCGACTGAGCGAGAGACAGCGGACTGGGCGGAGTACGGCTGAGCGAGAGACAGCGGACTGGGCGGAGTACGGCAGAGCGACTGAGCGAGAGACAGCGGACTGGGCGCAGTACGGCAGAGCGAGAGACAGCGGGGTGGGCGGAGGGGCTGAGCGAGAGACAGCGGGCTGGGCGGAGCGGCTGAGCGAGAGACAGCGGACTGGGCGGAGCGGCTGAGCGAGAGACAGCGGACTGGGCGGAGCGGCTGAGCGAGAGACAGCGGACTGGGCGGAGGGGCTGAGCGAGAGACAGCGGACTGGGCAGAGGGGCTGAGCGAGAGACAGCGGACTGGGCGCAGCGGCTGAGCGAGAGACTGCGGACTGGGCGGAGGGGCTGAGCGAGAGACAGCGGACTGGGCGGAGGGGCTGAGCGAGAGACAGCGGACTGGGCGCAGCGGCTGAGCGAGAGACAGCGGACTGGGCGGAGGGGCTGAGCGAGAGACAGCGGACTGGGCGGAGGGGCTGAGCGAGAGACAGCGGACTGGGCGCAGCGGCTGAGCGAGAGACCGCGGACTGGGCGCAGCGGCTGAGCGAGAGACCGCGGACTGGGCGCAGCGGCTGAGCGAGAGACAGCGGACTGGGCGCAGCGGCTGAGCGAGAGACAGCGGACTGGGCGGAGGGGCTGAGCGAGAGACAGCGGACTGGGCGGAGGGGCTGAGCGAGAGACAGCGGACTGGGCGGAGGGGCTGAGCGAGAGACAGCGGACTGGGCGCAGCGGCAGAGCGAGAGACAGCGGACTGGGCGGAGGGGCTGAGCGAGAGACAGCGGAACTGGGCGCAGCGGCTGAGCGAGAGACAGCGGACTGGGCGGAGTACGGCAGAGCGAGAGACAGCGGACTGGGCGGAGTACGGCTGAGCGAGAGACAGCGGACTGGGCGGAGTACGGCTGAGCGAGAGACAGCGGACTGGGCGGAGTACGGCAGAGCGACTGAGCGAGAGACAGCGGACTGGGCGCAGTACGGCAGAGCGAGAGACAGCGGGGTGGGCGGAGGGGCTGAGCGAGAGACAGCGGACTGGGCGCAGCGGCAGAGCGAGAGACAGCGGGGTGGGCGGAGGGGCTGAGCGAGAGACAGCGGGCTGGGCGGAGGGGCTGAGCGAGAGACAGCGGACTGGGCGCAGCGGCAGAGCGAGAGACAGCGGACTGGGCGGAGGGGCTGAGCGAGAGACAGCGGACTGGGCGGAGGGGCTGAGCGAGAGACAGCGGACTGGGCGGAGGGGCTGAGCGAGAGACAGCGGACTGGGCGGAGGGGCTGAGCGAGAGACAGCGGACTGGGCGCAGCGGCTGAGCGAGAGACAGCGGACTGGGCGCAGTGGCTGAACGAGAGACAGCGGACTGGGCGGAGCGGCTGAACGAGAGACAGCGGACTGGGCGGAGCGGCTGAACGAGAGACAGCGGACTGGGCGGAGGGGCTGAGCGAGAGACAGCGGACTGGGCGGAGGGGCTGAGCGAGAGACAGCGGACTGGGCGGAGGGGCTGAGCGAGAGACAGCGGACTGGGCGGAGCGGCTGAGCGAGAGACAGCGGACTGGGCGGAGGGCTGAGCGAGAGACAGCGGAACTGGGCGCAGCGGCTGAGCGAGAGACAGCGGACTGGGCGGAGTACGGCAGAGCGACTGAGCGAGAGACAGCGGACTGGGCGGAGTACGGCTGAGCGAGAGACAGCGGACTGGGCGGAGTACGGCAGAGCGACTGAGCGAGAGACAGCGGACTGGGCGCAGTACGGCAGAGCGAGAGACAGCGGGCTGGGCGGAGGGGCTGAGCGAGAGACAGCGGGCTGGGCGGAGGGGCTGAGCGAGAGACAGCGGACTGGGCGCAGCGGCAGAGCGAGAGACAGCGGACTGGGCGGAGGGGCTGAGCGAGAGACAGCGGACTGGGCGGAGGGGCTGAGCGAGAGACAGCGGACTGGGCGGAGGGGCTGAGCGAGAGACAGCGGACTGGGCGGAGGGGCTGAGCGAGAGACAGCGGACTGGGCGGAGGGGCTGAGCGAGAGACAACGGACTGGGCGCAGCGGCTGAGTGAGAGACAACGGACTGGGCGCAGCGGCTGAGCGAGACAACGGACTGGGTGCAGCGAGAGACAGCGGACTGGGCGCAGCGGCTGAGCGAGAGACAGCGGACTGGGCGGAGGGGCTGAGCGAGAGACAGCGGACTGGGCGGAGGGGCTGAGCGAGAGACAGCGGACTGGGCGGAGGGGCTGAGCGAGAGACAGCGGACTGGGCGGAGGGGCTGAGCGAGAGACAGCGGACTGGGCGGAGGGGCTGAGCGAGAGACAGCGGACTGGGCGGAGGGGCTGAGCGAGAGACAGCGGACTGGGCGGAGGGGCTGAGCGAGAGACAGCGGACTGGGTGGAGCGAGAGACAGCGGACTGGGCGCAGGGGCTGAGTGAGAGACAACGGACTGGGCGCAGTGGCTGAGTGAGAGACAACGGACTGGGCTGAGCGAGAGACAGCGGACTGGGCGGAGGGGCTGAGCGAGAGACAGCGGACTGGGCGCAGCGGCTGAGCGAGAGACAGCGGACTGGGCGCAGCGGCTGAGCGAGAGACAGCGGACTGGGCGCAGCGGCTGAGTGAGAGACAACGGACTGGGCGCAGCGGTTGAGTGAGAGACAACGGACTGGGCGCAGCGGCTGAGCGAGACAACGGACTGGGCGCAGCGGCTGAGCGAGAGACAGCGGACTGGGCGCAGCGGCTGAGCGAGAGACAGCGGACTGGGCGCAGCGGCTGAGCGAGAGACAGCGGACTGGGCGCAGCGGCTGAGCGAGAGACAGCGGACTGGGCGCAGCGGCTGAGCGAGAGACAGCGGACTGGGCGCAGCGGCTGAGCGAGAGACAGCGGACTGGGCGCAGGATGGGTGGAGCAGCTGCAGGGGGCGCTGATGGGATGACTGCTACCCAATTGCTGCTGCAGAATCTCCACCATCAGGTTTACCTGTGGGTGAGTCTCTCCCTGCACCTGGCGAGAGATTGCTAGTGCCTTTTCGTACAGACTTTCTGCCAACTCCAGCTGCTTCCGGCTAATCATGTAGCGGGCACACGAGTCCAGGCTCATCCCCAATAACAGGCGGGTATTGTCCTTCTCATGGGCTGGGAAATAAACCAAGAACAAAAACAGGAATTTCACTGCATTTCTATGTCAACTTTCACAAGCTCAAAACATCACCGAGTGGAAATGATGTTTGTATGTTTCAGGATTTGTCTCCAGCAAACCAGGCCAGCTTCTCACTCTATTTACTATTGTTAAACACCACAGAGCAGGCTTTTTCTTTCATTAATTTCTGGAATGTGGGCCTCTCTGGCCAGGCCAGCATTTATCACCCACCCTAATTACCCTCCACAAGGTGGTGGTCAGGTGTCTTCTTGAACCGCTGCAGTCCACGTGAGGAAGGTGCTGAAGGAACTGATCACTCGGTGACCAGGAAGACACTGGGTTTATCCAGACTGTGTGCAGCAATGGGACTGATTCCAGCAACAGACAGTCTTACCCGACAGGGACTCCTCTGGAAGATCTTTCTGACTCTGAATCTTCTCTTCCAGTGTCTCAATGCACCATTTGTACCCTTCAACTGCGAAACCATGCCTGGGAAAGCAGAAACACAATATCACTCACATGGACTGATTACACAGGCAAGATAAACTGCTGATCTAAATCAGACATTTAAGATGGATTGGCCCCGCCTTCTCAACATCGTGCAGTGATCCACAGGTTAAATCACCACCAGCCAGCTCTCCCCCTCCAAGGGGAACATGGGAATTAGGAGCAGCAGTCGGTAATTCAGCCCCTCGAGCCTGCTCCGCCATCCAATCAGGTCGTGGCCGATCTCTTCCTGGTCTCTAATCCACCGCCCCACCTGTTCCCCATTTCCCTTTAACCCATTTTTAAAAATCAGAAATATATCAATCTCCTTCTTGAAACCATTTAATGATTCCGACTCCACCGCACTACAGGGCAGCGAGTTCCACAAATTCACCCCCCTCTGCGAGAAGTAGTTCCTCCTCATCTCAGTTTTAAATCTACCATCCCTCAACCTATATGCGTGACCTCTCGTTCTAGATTGTCCCACAAGGGAGAACATTTGGTCTACGTTTACTTTATCAATCTCAGTTAGTATTTTATACACCTCGATCAGATCCCCTCTCATCCTTCTAAACTCCAGCGAGTATGTCCAAACTGTTTAATCTCCCTTCTTATGTCAACCCTTTCATCCCTCGATTCAATCTGGTGAACCTCCTCTGAACTGCCTCCAATGCCACCACATCCTTCCTCAAATAAGGAGACCAAAACTGGGCACAATACTCCAGATGTGGTCTCACCAGCACCCTATACAATTGCAACAATACTTCTCTTACTTTTATACTCCAGTCCTTTTGCAATTAACGCTAAAATTCCATTGCCTTTTTAGAAACAGCTTCTTCCCCACAGCGATTAGACTCAACGACTCCCCCTCGGACTGATCTGTTCCCTGTAAGAACACTATTCACAACGCCCTATGCTGCTCTTGCTCGTGTATTTGCTTTGTTTGGCCCCTTGTTCCGCACTGTAACCAATTAATTTGTGATGTTCTCTGTTGATTATTCTTTTTGTCCACTATGTACGTAATGTGTACGTTCCCTTGGCCGCAGAAAAATACTTTCACTGTACTTCGGCACATGTGACAATCAAATCAGTCAATCCCTGCATAACGACTCTCTGCAATTCATCATCAAAGACACCCAGATCCCTCTGCACAGACACATTCGGATTCTGAATCTGCATTCCATTTAGATAATAATGCCTTTTTTTTTTGGGCGGAAGAGGGGAGCGTGGAGAGGGAGTGCGGAGAGGAGGACCACGGAGGCGCCAAACTCTTCCACTGGAGAGGGTGCAGAGGAGATTCACTAGGATATTGCCTGGGCTGGAGCGTTTCAGCCATGGAGAGAGGCTGGTTAGGTTGGGGTAGTTTGTGGACCTGTACTCCTAGATCTCTCGGACTTTCAATACTCTTGAGGTTTCTACCATTCACTGTATATTCCCTACCTGCTTTAGACCTTCCAAAATGCATTACCTCACATTTGTCCGGATTAAACTCCATCTGCCATCTCTCCGCCCAAGTCTCCAAACAATCTAAATCCTGCTGTATCCTCGGACAGTCCTCATCACTATCCGCAATTCCACTAACCTTTGTGTCATCTGCAAACTTACTAATCAGACCAGTTACATTTTCCTACAAATCATTTATATATACTACAAACTGCAAAGGTCCCAGCACTGATCCCTGTGGAACACCACTGGTCACAGCCCTCCAATTAGAAAAGCATCCTTCCATTGCTACTCTCTGCCTTCTATGACCTAGCCAGTTCTGTATCCACCTTGCCAGCTCACCCCTGATCCCGTGTGACTTCACCTTTTGTACCAGTCTACCATGAGGGACCTTGTCAAATGCCTTACTGAAGTCCATATAGACAACATCCACTGCCCTACCTGCATCAATCATCTTAGTGACCTCCTCGAAAAACTCTATCAAGTTAGTGAGACACAACCCCCCTTCACAAAACCATGCTGCCTCTCACTAATACGTCCATTTGCTTCCAAATGGGAGTAGATCCTGTCTCGAAGAATTCTCTCCAGTAATTTCCCTACCACTGACGTAAGGCTCACCGGCCTGTAGTTCCCTGGATTATCCTTGCTACTCTTCTTAAACAGAGGAACAACATTGGCTATTCTCCAGTCCGCCGGGACATCACCTGAAGACAGTGAGAATCCAAAGATTTCTGTCAAGGCCTCAGCAATTTCCTCTCCAGCCTCCTTCAGTATTCTGGGGTAGATTCCATCAGGCCCTGGGGACTTATCTACCTTAATATTTTTTCAGACACCCAACACCTCGTCTTTTTGGATCACAATGTGACCCAGGCTATCTACACCCCCTTCTCCAGACTCAACATCTACCAATTCCTTCTCTTTGGTGAATACTGATGCAAAGTATTCATTTAGTACCTCGCCCATTTCCTCTGGCTCCACACATTGATTCCCTTGCCTATCCTTCAGTGGGCCAACCCTTTCCCTGGCTACCCTCTTGCTTTTTATGTACATGGGGGGGGTCAATTGCAAATTTCCAAACAGAGATTGACAAGATTTTTCTGAGGAGTCATTTGAGGTCGAAGCATCAACTCTGTTTCTCCCTCCACAAATCCAAATTTTTCCAGAATGTTCTATTTTTATTTCAGATTTCCTGCATGTGCAGTATTTTGCTTTTGTTTGGTAACTTTTTTTTTCAGTAAGGGGATTACAGGTTATGCAACCTGGGAAGGCAGATGGAAGGGAATGAGTGGGGGGGCACAGTGTATCGGAGTTCCTTGTCCTTCTCGATGGAGGTGGTAGTGGGTTTGGAAGGTGATGAAGGAACCTTGGTGAGTTACTGCAGTGCATCGTGTAGATGGTACACACGGCTGCCACTGTGCACCAATGGGAGAGGGAGTGTGTATTTAAGGTGGGAAGGCAAGTTATAAATGTAAAAAAATGTAAATGGCCCCACAGTCCCAGATGACCATAGGCTGCTTTGAGGGGGAGAGCTGGCTGGTGGGGATTTAACCTGAGGATCTCCACACATCAGGCGAGGGGCAAAGTTCAGAAGGTGGGAGCTTCATGAATAATCTCAGCCGGCATGAGAACTGTACCCATCGTTCTGGATCACAAACCAGCCAACTGAGCTAACCAACCCCCGATAAGGAGGAGGCAAAGAGGCTTCTGGCAGACAAGATGGAAAAGTAGAGTATTTCTTAAATAGTGAGATGTTGGAAAGTGTCGATGTCCAAAGCGAGCAGAGTGTCCTTGTTCATGAGTCACTAAAGCTAACCTGTAGGTGTAGCAAGCATTTATGAAGGCAAATGGCCTTCATTGTAAGGGGGTCGATGTACCGGGGTAAAGATATCGTGCTGCAATTGTATAAAGCCTTGCTGAGACCACACCTGGTGTATTATCATAGAATTCACAGGAGGCCATTCGACCCACCGAGTCTGCACCGGCCCTTGGAAAGAGCACCCTACTTAAGCCCACACTTCCACCCTCTCCCCCACCTAACCTTTTTGGACACCAAGGGCAGTTTAGCATGGCCAATCCACATTTTTGGACTGTGGGAGGTGTAGCCACCTGGGTTGGCCAATTCCCGACTTAAAATGGAGAACAGCAAAGGCTGAAGGGAAATTCAGCCAACACAGGCAGAAACTAGCAGGTGCAAGTTTACGGTGGATTAGACTGTGCAAAAGCCCAGACAGCATCGATACCAGCAACCATCGGCATAATAACGTAGCAGCCATCTACATACTAATGAGCGATCCCCGGGAACAATCAAAACATTGAAGGTAAACAAGGCCAAGCCAGACTCCTCGGCGCCAGCAGGAGCCAACACAAAAGAGGTTAACGGACACCTAAAGACCGCCCATCGATCAGGGAACCGCTCCAGTATTGGAGAAAATCGAACCAAGCGATTGGAACGAAGTCCAATCAATTGAAACCAGGTACGGGGTCCGCCCCGAAAGGCGGGAAGCCCCTGGGGACTATAAAGGAAAGCCCCCAAGTTCAAATCGTCCTTCTTGACAGGGTCACTCAGCAACGCGAAGCAACCCGAGAGTGACCTGTCCAGCTGCCTCCAAGAACAAGAGTCTTAAGTCAACGCTCGCTACGAGATAGGTGCTCCTAGCTACCAGTCCATACCAGCTTCGAATCCCGCAGTTTCAGAACCCGAACAAAAGGCCATTTGTTCCCCTGACCTGGTGGGCCAGTCTGAAGCTTAAGTATTGGCCTGTCAGTTGTAGAAATAGCCTAGAAAGTAAAATTTATGCATGAGTAGCGATTTACTGTGTATAATAAATGTGCTTTGATTTGAATCTTACTAATTGGTGTATTGAGTTATTGATCATTACTTGAACCTCGTGGCGGAGTCATAAAGATACCTGGCGACTCTAGAGCAAAGGGTATAAAACAGAGCCAATTGAACCAACCAAAAGTTAGCAACAGAGGAAACCGGAGCACCCGGAGGAAACCCACGCAGACACAGGGGAGAACGTGTAGACTCCGCACAGACAGTGACCCAAGCCAGGAATCGAACCTGGGACCCAGAATCTGTGAAGCCGCAGTGCTAACCACTGTGCTACCGTGCCGCCCATGTACGGTTATGGTTGGAAGGATATACTTGCCATAGAGGGAGTAATGAAGGCTGAGCAGACAAATCCCTGGGATGGAAGGATTGTCTAATGAGGAGAGATTGAAGCGACTGGGCCGGTGTTCTCAGGTTCGAAGAATAAGAGTTGATCTCAATGAAACGTACAGAATTCTTGAGGAGCTCGACAAGTTCGATGTAGTAAGGAAGTTTCCCCTAGCTGAGGAGTCATAGTACAAAGGTCTGGTTATTTAGGAATGCGGGGAGGACAAATATCTTCACTCACGAACCCTGCACCTGACTGGCTGGCTGAGGAAGTGGTGGATTCAGCAGGGGGGGGGGGGGGGGGGGGTGGAGGTGGATTCCCAAGGTCACTCCTTGGGAGATTGGTTTGCTACGTCTAATGTACTCACTGCTCAGTGCTCGCGTAGATGCTGCACAACTTGAGGGACATCTCAATCACAGCATTGTCATCCTGTGGAAGCCGAGAGAAACCAGTTATTCGCCACATTACACTTCTGCTATCCCCTTCCCAGTGCCCTGTCAAAAGCAACTCTTACTGTAATTGTAATTACGGAGACTTGGTTAAAGGAGGGACAGGACTGGCAGCTTAACATTGAGATATCGGTGTTTTAGACGGGACAGAAGGGGAAGCAGGAGGTGGGGGAGTTGCATTGCTGATCAGGGAGCTAATTACAGCTGTATTGAGGGAGGACACATTGGAGGGATCTTGTAGTGAGGCATTATGGATGGAGTTCAGGAATAAGAAGGGTGAAATCACAATGCTGGGAGTGTACGATGGACCTCCCAACAGCCCGCAGGAGACGGAGTTCCAGTTGTGTAGTCAGATACTGAAAAGGTGTGAAAAAAAGCAGGGTAGTTGTGATGGGCGACTTTAACCTCCCCCGTATTGACTGGGAATCCCTTACAGCCAGGGGCTAGGGTGGAGAGCAATTTGCTAGATGTGTCCAGGAGGGCTTTTTGATCCAGTATGTTGACAATCCAACCTGGGAGGGGGCCATACTAGACTTGGTATTGGGGAGTGAGCCAGGCCAGCTGATTGATGTTTCATAGAATTTACAGTGCAGAAGGAGGCCATTCGGTCTGTTGGAGGGCATTTTTTGATACTGGACTATGATTTAAATTATAGTTGGCTCTGTAACTACATTTTTGCTCCTATATTACTTTTGAATAGTTCTGCTGAGACAAAAGGTACTCATTAGCTTAGATGCCTGTTTAGAAGAGGCAATTTGTAGAAACAGATAGTGTCTACACAATGCTTGTTAATATCAGAAAGGACACAAAATGACTGTTAGCTATTAAAGCAATACTAAAGACTCAAAACGGCCAAACTAGCCACATTCCTGAACAATAAGTTACAAACTGTGTAAACTAACTGTGTAAACTAGTGAGGTTTGCTAGTGTCACACGGGAGGGCTTAAACTAGTATGGCAGGGGGGGGTGGGTACCGGAGCAATAGGTCAGAAGGTGAAAGCATTGAGGGAGAATTAGGGAATAGGGCCAGTATGGCTCTGAGGAAGAGCAGACACGGAGATGTTGCTGAAAACAGCTGGTCTGGTGGCTTGAAGTGCATATGTTTTAATGCAAGAAGTATTATGGGTAAGGCAGATGAACTTAAGCTTGGATTAGTACTTGGAACTATGATGTTGTTGCCATTACAGAGACCTGGTTGCGGGAAGGACAGGATTGGCAGCTAAACGTTCCAGGATTTAGATGTTTCAGGCGGGATAGAGGGGGATGTAAAATGGATGGCGGAGTTGCGCTACTGGTTAGGGAGAATATCACAGCTGTACTATGGGAGGACACCTCAGAGGGCAGGAGGCTATATGGATAGAGATCAGGAATAAGAGGGGTGCAGTCACAATGTTGGGGGTTTATTACAGGCCTCCCAACAGCCAGCGGGAGATAGAGGAGCAGATAGGTAGACAGATTTTGGAAACGAGTAAAAACAACAGGGTTGTTGTGATGGGAGACTTCAACTTCCCCAATATTGACTGGGACTCACTTAGTGCCAGGGGCCTGGACGGGGCAGAGTTTGTAAGGAGCACCCAGGGGGGCATCTTAAAACAATACGTAGACAGTCCAACTAAGGAAGGGGCTGTACTGGACCTGGTATTGGGAAATGAGCCCGGCCAGATTGTAGAAGTTTCAGTCGGGGAGCATTTTGGGAACAGTGACCACAATTCAGTAAGTTTTAAAGTGCTGGTGGACAAGGATAAGAGTGGTCCTAGGGTGAATGTGCTAAATTGGGGGGAAGGCTAATTATAACAATATTAGGCGGGAACTGAAGAACCTGGATTGGGGGAGGATGTTTGAGGGTAAATCAACAACGGGCAGCACGGTAGCATCGTGGATAGCACAATTGCTTCACAGCTCCAGGGTCCCAGGTTCGATTCCGGCTTGGGTCTCTGTCTGTGCGGAGTCTGCACATCCGCCCCATGTGTCCGTGGGTTTCCTCCGGGTGCTCCGGTTTCCTCCCACAGTCCAAAGATGTGCAGGTTAGGTGGATTGGCCATGATAAATTGCCCTTAGTGTCAAAAATTGCCCTTAGTGTTGGGTGGGGTTACTGGGTTATGGGGATAGGGTGGAGGTGTTGACCTTGGGTAGGGTGCTCTTTCCAAGAGCCGGTGCAGACTTAATGGGCCGAATGGCCTCCTTCTGCACTGTAAAGTTTATGATAATCTATGAACATCTGACATGTCGGAGGCTTTCAAATGTCAGTTGAAAGGAATTCAGGACCGGCATGTTCCTGTGCGGAAGAAGGATAAATACTGCAAATTTCAGGAACCTTGGATAACGAGAGATATTGTAGGCCTCGTCAAAAAGAAAAAGGAGGCATTTGTCAGGGCTAGAAGGCTGGGAACAGACGAAGCCTGTGTGGAATACAAGGAAAGTAGGAAGGAACTTAAGCAAGGAGTCAGGAGGGCTAGAAGAGATCACGAAAAGTCATTGGCAAATAGGGTTAAGGAAAATCCCAAGGCTTTCTACACATACATAAAAAGCAAGAGGGTAGCCAGGGAAAGGGTCGGCCCACTGAAGGATAGGCAAGGAAATCTATGTGTGGAGCCAGAGAAAATGCGCGAGGTACTAAATGAATACTTTGCATCAGTATTCACCAAAGAGAAGGAATTGGTGGATGTTGAGTCTGGAGAAGGGTGTGTAGATAGCCTGGGTCACATTGAGATCCAAAAAGACGAGGTGTTGGGCGCCTTGGAAAATATTAAGGTAGATAATTCCCCAGGGCCAGATGGGATCTACCCCAGAATACTGAAGGAGGCTCGAGAGGAAATTGCTGAGGCCTTGACAGAAATCTTTGGATCCTCACTGTTTTCAGGTGATGTTCCGGAGGACTGGAGAATAGCCAATGTTATTCCTTTGTTTGAGAAGGGTAGCAAGGATAATCCAGGGAACTACAGGCCAGTGAGCCTTATGTCAGTGGGAGGGAAATTACTGGAGAGAATTCTTCGAGACAGGATCTACTCCCATTTGGAAGCAAATGGACATATTACTGAGAGGCAGCATGGTTTTGTGAAGGGGAGGTCGTGTCTCACTAACTTGATAGAGTTTTTCGAAGAGGTCACAAAGATGATTGATGCAGGTAGGGCAGTGGATGTTGTCTATATGGACTTCAGTAAGGCCTTTGACAAGGTCCCTCATGGCAGACTGGTACAAAAGGTGAAGTCACACGGGATCAAGGGTGAGCTGGCAAGGTGGATACAAAACTGGCTAGGTCATAGAAGGCAGAGAGTAGCAATGGAAGGGTGCTTTTCTAATTGGAGGGCTGTGACCAGTGGTGTTCCACAGGGATCAGTGCTGGGACCTTTGCTCTTTGTAGTATATATAAATGATTTGGAGGAAAATATAACTGGTCTGATTAGTAAGTTTGCAGATGACACAAAGGTTGGTGGAATTGTGGATAGCGATGAGGACTATCAGAGGATACAGCAGGATTTAGATAGTTTGGAGACTTGGGCGGAGAGATGGCAGATGGAGTTTAATCCGGACAAATGTGAGGTAATGCATTTTGGAAGGTCTAATGCAGGTAGGGAATATACAGTGAATGGCAGAACCCTCAAGAGTATTGAAAGTCAGAGATCTAGGTGTACAGGTCCACAGGTCACTGAAAGGGGCAACATAGGTGGAGAAGGCAGTCAAGAAGGCATACGGCATGCTTGCCTTCATTGGCCGGGGCACTGAGTATAAGAATTAGCAAGTCATGTTGCAGCTGTATAGAACCTTAGTTAGGCCACACTTGGAGTTATAGTGTTCAATTCTGGTCGTCACACTACCAGAAGGATGCGGAGGCTTTAGAGAGGGTGCAGAAGAGATTTACCAGGATGTTGCCTGGTATGGAGGGCATTAGCTATGAGGAGCGGTTGAATAAACTCGGTTTGTTCTCACTGGAACGACGGAGTTTGAGGGGCGACCTGATAGAGGTCTACAAAACTATGAGGGGCAAAGACAGAGTGGATAGTCAGAGGCTTTTCCCCAGGGTAGAGGGGTCAATTACTAGGGGGCATAGGTTTAAGGTGAGAGGGGCAAGGTTTAGAGTAGTTGTACGAGGCAAGTTTTTTTTACACAGAGGGTAGTGGGTGCCTGGAACTCGCTGCCGGAGAAGGTGGTGGAAGCAGGGACGATAGTGACATTTAAGGGGCATCTTGACAAATACATGAATAGATGGGAATAGAGGGATACGGATCCCGGAAGTGTAGAAGATTTTAGTTTAAACGGGCAGCATGGTCGGCACGGGCTTGGAGGGCCGAAGGGCCTGTTCCTGTGAGGTACTTTTCTTTGTACCTCATGAGAACCAGGCGTGGGTATGTATAGGGAGTATTTTAACAGTTGTGATAACAGCTTCACAGAACAAGGAATGCAATGTACAAGTTGAAGGTCCCCCGCTGTAGACAGGACATATCCGTCTGTTAGTTTTGAGTGACTTCTGTATGAAGTTAGGGGCGGGTGAGACAACATCCACTTTAACCATATATGTGATAACTGGCATATTAAGAAAATTGATTGACTGCATGTAATGGATTGTGATGCGAATATAGTTGATTGATTGTATGTAAATAAATGCAACTAATTCCGCTCCTTGAATCTGTATATTAACCCAATGCGAACGTTAACTCAAGTGAGAAAGAGGATTGCAAGACTGCGTCGTCTCCAAATCTTTCTCCCAGATCTGAAATAATAAACTGCTTCTTTATCCTCATCCTCAGGCCTTCGTGTGAATAGTTTTACCTCTAACATGTCCATGAAGTCTGCACCGGCCCTTGGAAAGAGCACCACACTTAAGCCCACGCCTCCACCCGACCCCCATAAACTAGTAACCCCACCTAACCTTTTCTTTGGAAACTAAGGGCAATTTAGCATGGCCAATCCACCTAACCTGAATATCTTTGGACTGTGGGAGGAAACCGGAGCACCCAGAGGAAACCCAAGCAGACACAGGGAGAACGTGCAGACTCTGCACAGGCAGTGACCAAGCCAGGAATCGAATTTGTGACCCTGAAGCTGTGAAGCAACTGTGCTAGCCACTGTGCTACCGTGCTGCCCAGTGGGGGACATTTTGGGCTTAGTGACCATAATTCCATAAGATTTCGAGCAATCATAGATAAGGACAAGAGTAGCCCGCGGGCGAAGGTGCTTAATTGGGCGAGGGCCAATGACATCCAAATTAGACCGAAAGTGGCGAATGTGGCTTGAGAGCGATTATTTGAGGGCAAATCCACGTCGGACATGTGTGAGGCTTTTAAAGGCCAGTTGATTGAAGTGTAAGACAGGCATGTCCCCGCAAAATGAAGGATAGAAATGGCAGGATTTAGGAACCATGGATGACAATGGAAATTGTAAACTTAGTCAAAAGGAAAAAGGAAGCAAACGATAGATCGAGGCATCTAAAAACTGACAAAGCCCTTGAGGAGACAGTGAAAGTAAGAAGGAACTAAAACATGGAATTAGGAGGACAAATGGGGCCATGAAATGTCGTTAACAAACATGCTCAAGGAAAATCCCACGGCTTTTTATGCCTATATTAGGAAAAAGAGGGTAGCAAGAGAAAGAGTAGGCTCACTCAAGGATAATGGAGGGAAGTTATGTGTGGAAGCACAGAAAGTGGGTGAAATCCTTAATGAGTACTTTGCATCGGTATTCATCAGGGAGAAGGACATAATGGATGTTGAGGTCAGGATAGGTGTGTGGACGCTCTTGAGAATGTCAATATATCAAAGGAGGAAGTGTTGAGTATCCTAAATTGCATTAAAGTAGACAAGTCCCCGGGGCCGGATGGGATCTATTCCAAGTTACTGCGGGAGGCAAGGGCAGAAATAGCTGAGGCCTTAACTGATATCTTCACTTCCTCTTGGACCACAGGCGAGGTTCCAGAGGAGAATAAACAATGTCATTCCTTTGTTTAAGAAAGGAAGCAGGGATAATACAGCAAATTATAGGCTGGTGAGCCTGACATCAGTGGTGGGGAAGCTTTTGTAAAAGATTTAGAGGGACAGGATATATGGACATTTGGAGAAAAATGGACTAGTTGGTGACAGGCAGCATGGTTTTGTACGGGGAAGGTCAGGTCTCACCAACTTGATTGAGTTTTTTGAAGAGGTGACAAAGAAAATTGATCAAAATGGCTGTGGATGTGGTTTATATGGACTGTTTGTCCAAGGTGTTTGACAAGGTCCCACATGGCAGACTGGTACAAAAACTAAAATCACATGGGATTCGGGATGGGCTGGCTAGATGGATACAGAACTGGCTTGGTGATAGAAGACAGAGAGCAGCGGTGGGAGGGTGTTTTTCTGAATGGAGATCTGTAGCTAGTGGATCAGCAGGGATCAGTGCTGTTTGCAGTATGTATAAATGATCTGGAGGAAAATGTGGATGGTCTAATTAACAAGTTTGTGGATGACACAAAGATTGGCGGAGTTGCTGATAATGCTGAGGATTGTCAGAAGATACAACAGGATATAGATAGATTGGAGACTTGGGCACAGAAATGGCAGATGGAGTTTAATCCGGACAAATGCGAGGCAATGCACTGTGAAGGATCAAATCTATGTCTGTATTATACTGTAAATGGCAGAACCTTCAGGAACATTAACATAGAGGGATCTGTGCGTGCAGGTCCACAGTTCCCTTATGGCAACACGGGTGGCCAAGGTGATTAAGGCAGCATATGTCATGCTTGCTTTCATCAGCCAGGGCATGGAGTACAAGAGTTGGGAAATCATGTTGCAGCTAGTCACGTGCTGGTGAGAGTAGAAATAGGAGGATGTATCAGATGAATATGTGGCTGAAGAGATGATGTGAGGAGGAGGGTTTCAGATTCCTGGGGCATTGGGACCAGTTCTGGGGGAAGTGGGACCTGTACAAACTGGACGGGTTACACCTGGGCAGGACTGGAACTGATGTCCAATGGGGTGGGGTACTTGCTAGAGCTGTTGGGGAGGTTTTAAACTAATATAACAGGGGGATGGGAACCTATGTAAGGACTCAGAGCAGGGGCAATCAAGAACAAGAGAAAAATACAGATAGGAGAATAAGAAAAGTGACAGGCAGAGAAACCAAGGGCCAGTATCAGATAATAACACTGTACAAAATAGTAAGGACAGGACAAGGAACGTTAAAAGGACAAAGTTAGCATGGATTTACATCATGCTTGACAAATCTACTAGAATTCTTTGAAGATGTAAGTAGTATAGTTGACCAAGGAGAACCGGTGGATGTGGTTTATTTAGAAGGCTTTTGACAAGGTCTCACATAGCAGATTAATATGTAAAATTAAAGTGCATGGGATTACGGGTAGTGTCTTGAGATGGATAGAATGCAAAAAGTTGGAATAAATGGGTCTTTTTCTGATTAGCAGGCAGTGACTCATAGGGTACAGCAGGGATCTGTGGTAGGACCCCAACAGTTCACATTATATATTAATGATTTGGATGAAGGAACTAATGTACTATCTTCAAATTTGCAGATGATACAAAGCTGGGTGGGCGGGTAAGCTGTGAGGAGGATACAGAGATGCTTCAGCGGGATTTGTAGACTGAGTGAGTGAGCATATTTATGGCAGATGCAGTATAATGTGGATAAATGTGAGGTTATCCGTTTCGGTAGCAAAAATAGGAAAGCAGATTATTATTGGAATGGGTGTAAATTTAGAGAGGTGGATACTCAGCGAGACCTTGGTGTCCTCGTGCATCAGTCGCTGAAAGTAAGCGTGCAGGTACAGCAGGCAGTAAAGAAGGCAAATGGTATGTTGGCCTTCACAGTGAGAGGATTTGAGTACAGGAATAGAGATGTTTTACTGCAATTGTATAGGGCATTGGTGAGGCCGCACCTGGAGTATTGTGTCCAGTTTTGGTGTCCTTATCTGAGGAAGGATGTTCTTGCTGTGGAGGGAGAGCAGCGAGGGTTTACCAGGCTGATTCCTGGGATGGCGGGACTGTCTTATGGGGAGAGACTAAATCGGTTTCGATAATATTCGTTGGAGTTTCGAAGAATGAATGGGGATCTCATAGAAACTTATAAAATTCTAACAGGATTAGACAGGGTAGATTCAGAAAGAATGTTCCCGATGGTGGGGGAGTCCAGAACTAGGGGTCATAGTTTGAGGATAAGAGGTGAACCTTTTAGGACTGAGGTGAGGAGAGATTTCTTCACCCAGAGAGCGGTGAATCTGTGGAATTCGCTCCCACAGAAAGTAGTTGAGGCCAAAACATTGTGTAAGAAATTAGATACAGCTGTTGGGGCTAAAGGGATCAAGGGATACGGGGGGGGTGGTATTGAACTTGATGATCAGCCATGATGAAAAATGAATATGGAGCAGGCTTGAAGGGCCGAATGGCCTCCTCCTGCTTCTATTCTCTATGTTTGGGTATCTGGGAAAGCAGGTGGCTTGGGATTGAGCTCAGCAAGTTGAACTTCGGGAGTCTGGTGGGTAGGGTCAAGGCGGATTCATTGAGGGGGCATCGCCTTCCTTTATTGTTGGCAGGCCGGGTGCAGGCGGTTAAGATGAACATTCAGCCATGGTTCTTTATCTCGTTTCAGTCCTGCCGGTTTTTTTGCCACAATCTTCTTTTATGGGGGTGGAGAGGCTGATTTTGTCATTTGTGTGGGCAGGCAAGGTTGCAAGGATTAGGAGGAAGGTGGAGGCTTTGTGGGTGAAGGTGGGAGGCAGGTTGTAAGGGGCCGGGGTTGCGGGCTTTGGCAACGGCACCGCTTCTGTTTGCCCCGGGGAGATATTCGGGAAGTCCACGCTGAAAATATGGAAGCAGTTACGGCAGCACTTTAAGTTTGGGCGGGGTTGAAGTTGATGCTGATTCGGGGAACCATGGGTTTGAGCGCGGGATGGTGGATGCCAGGTTTCGGGGAAGGGAGGAGCGAGGGGTGGTGGAAATAAGGGATCTGTTCCTAGAAGAGGCGTTAGCGAGTCTGGAGGAGTTGGGGGTGATGGTAGGGGTGCCACGAGGGGAGAGTTTCGGGGACATGCAGGTGCGGGATTTTGTGAAAATGGTCTGTCTGACCTTTCCAGTGACATCACCCTCCTCTTTGCTGGAGGGGGTGTTGTCGGTGATGGAGTTGGAGGGGGGGCTCGTCTCAGCGATTTATGGGAGGATTTGAGGGGGACAGGGCGTCTCTGGAGGGAGTTAAGGCCAAGTGGGAGGAGCTGGGGATGGCGCTGGAGGAGGGACTGCGGTGTGAGGTGCTGCGGAGGGTGAACACCTCACCTGGTGCGTGAGGCTGGGGTAGGACACAGAGCCCACCTGGAGAGGTCGAGGATGTGAGAGGGGCTGGAGGATATTTGTGAGTGGTGTCGGGGAGCCCGGCCAATCACGCACACGTGTTCTGGTCCTCAAAGTTGGCGAGGTTTTGGGGGTGGTTCTTCAGCATCATGTCAACGGTCCTGCTCAATGTGGACCTGGAGCCCAGGCCCCTGGGGCCACAGTCAGGTGTCAGACTTGCCAGAGCTGCAGATGGGAGCGGGGGCAGATGTTTTAGCCTGCGCCTCGCTGATCGCTCACAGGCGGGTCCTGTTTGGGGGGTAGTCAGCTTCTCCACCCTGTGGCTCAGTGCGGCTGGTGGATCTCAGAAACGTATAAAATTCTAACAGGATTAGACAGGGTAGATTCAGAAAGAATGTTCCCGATGGTGGGGTCTCCAGAACTAGGGGTCACAGTTTGAGGATAAGGGGTAAACCTTTTAGGACTGAGGTGAGGAGAAATTTCTTCACCCAGAGAGCGGTGAATCTGTGGAATTCACTCCCACAGAAAGTAGTTGAGACCAAAACTTGTGTAATTTCAAGAAGGAATTAGATCCAGCTCTTGGGGCTAAAGGGATGAAGGGATATGGGGGGGGAAGGTGGGATCAGGATATTGAACTTAATGATCAGCCATGACCATAATGAATGACAGTGCAGGTTCGAAGGGCCGAATGGCCTCCTCCTGTTTCTATCAGTTAAACAGTTCTTAAACAAACAGAAAACTTGAACATGCTATTTGTATCTGCTATGAACTATAATTAAGCAACCCAATACACTTTGAATGTCTTTGTCTGATTGGCAGGATGTAACGAGTGGAGTCATGCAATCCCTACAGCGCAGGAGTCTATTCGGCCCATCGGGTCTGCACTGACTCTTCAAACGAACACCTTAGGCCCAAACCTTCGCCCTATACCTGCAACCTACCCTAAGAGGCAATTAAGCATGGCCAATTCACCTAACCTGCACATCTTTGCACTGTGGGAGGAAACCAGAGCATCCAGGGAAACCCATGCAAGCACAGGAGAACGTGCAGCCTCCACACAGACAGTGACCCGAGGCCACAATCGAACCAGAGTCTCTGTCGCTGTGAGGCAGGGGTCAGTGCTGGGACCTCAACCTTTTACAATTTATGTCAATGACTCAGATGAGGGAAGTGAAGGCATGGTAGCTAAATTTGCTGATGACACGAAGATAGGTAGAAAGGTATGCTGTGAGGAAGATATGCTATATCGACAGATATAGATAGGTTTGAGTGAGTGGGCAAAAATCTGACAGATGGAGCATAACGTGGGAAAATGTGAAGTTGGAGGGAGAATAAAAAAAGCAGAGTTTTATTTAAATGGAGAGCAGAAATCCAAGATGCAGAAGGATCTAGATGTTTGAGTGCATGAGTCACAAAAAGTTAATGGAATGCTGTCCTTGATTACAAGACCACATGTCGAATACTGAGCACAGTTTTGGTCTCCTTATTTAAGGAAAGGTGTAAATGCGTTGGGAGGCGGTTCAGAGATTCACTATTGATACCTGGACTGGGCGGGTTGTCTTGTGAGGGTATATTGGACAGACTGGGCTTGTTTCCACTGGAGTTTAGAAGAGTGAGGGGTGACTTGATTGAAATATATGAAATCCTGAACAGTCTCGACAATTTGGGCATGGGTGTTTCCTCTTGTGGGCACGTCCAGAGCGAGGGGGCAGGGTTTTAAAACGAGAGGTCGTCTTCTCAGGCCAGAGATGAGGAAAGTTATTTTTCTCTGAGGGTTCAGTGACTCTGGGACACTTGAGCTCTGGAGGCGGAGTCACTGAATATTTTTAAGACGGAGGCAGATCGATTCTTGTTGGGCAAGGGGGGTCAAAGGTCTTTTTTTGGGGGGGAGGGGGTAGATGGGGAATGTGGAATTCAGATCAGCCACAATATTAATGAATAGCGATCAGGCTCCATTTCATATGTTCAACAGCAGCTTCCAAACCTTCATCTAGAAGGACAAGGGCAGCAGATACCTGGGAACCCCACCACCTGGAGGTTCCCCTCCAAGTCACTCACCGCCCTGACTTGGAAATATATTGGCCATCCCTTCACTGTCACTGGGACAACAGCCTGGAACTCCCTCTCTAACAGCACAGTGGGTGTACATACACGTCAGGGACTGCAGCGGCTCAAGAAGGCAGCTCCCCACCAGCTTCTGAAGGGCAATTAGGGATAGGCCTAGCCAGCAACACCCACTTCCAATGAACAAATATTTGATCCCTGGCACTGATCAGATTGTAAGATATTTACCTGCCGAGTTCCCGATCCCAACATCTGGCTCATTGCTGCTTTGAAAAGCTTCTCTGCCTGAGAGCGAGAGAGGGACACAGTGAGTACTCAATTACAAATGTCCCAGGCAAAATTGTGTGGGTTCAGGGTTCAGGAGGATAGGGGGAGAGAAGGGCCAAAGGGAAACTGGGATGGGAGAAAGGATGGTGTTGGGGAGATCGGGGATGGTGATGGAGGAGAGTGGAAGACATGTGGGAGACTGTGGAGGGTGGGAAGGGGAGTGTTGCAGGTTGCAGAAGGGGGCCTGAGGGAGATGGATGAGGGTGGGGGGAGAAATGAGAAGAGTCTGGGGGAGACAGGAGGAGGGTGAGGGATGAGGAAAGCCTGGGGGAGACGGTGGGTGGGCAGGCGAGAAAGGCCTGGGGAGACAGAAGGAGGGAGCGAGAGGAGGGAATGCGTTCGGACACTGGGTTCGTGGGTGCGTGGGAGATTTCAGGCTGACCTGGCCTGATCATTCTGGATACTTACATTAAGTAGGTCACCTCGGAGAAATGCCAGATTAGCCATCTGCAGAGAACAATGATAAGGGAGAAGAGTCAGAGAGAGAGAGAGAGAGAGAGAGAGAGAGAGAGAGAGAGAGAGAGAGAGAGAGAGAAATAATAATCTCTATTAGTGTCACAAGTAGGTTTACGTTAACACTGCAATGAAGTTACTGTGAAAATCCCCTCGTCGCCACATTCTGGCACCTGTTCGGGTACACAGAGGGAGAATTCAGAATGTCCAATTCACCTAACAAGCACGTCTTTCAGGACTTGTGGGAGGAAACCGGAGAACCCGGAGGAAACCCACACAGACACGGGGAGAACGTGCAGACTCCCCACAGACAGTGACCCAAGCCGGGAAATGAACCCGGGACCCTGGCACTGTGAAGCAACAGTGCTAACCACTGCTACTGAGCATCAGAGAAACATGGTGCACACTGAACATTATGTCACCTCCAAGGGGAGTCCATAGGTGAGCGTGCAGCTCGCCACGGTCCAGCACAGTCTACCAGGGGAGAGAGGGCATCGGGAGGGCCGAGGGGAAACCGCCAAAAGGCCTCTGCGTTCCGGGAGCGATGTGGCAACTGGGGTTTGAGAGGGGGAGGGGGGGGGGGGGGGGAGAAAGAGTTTGGCCCTGAAGGGGGGAGGACTCAGTGCCAGAAGGGCCAAGTTTCTAGCCGACCCATCTGAAGGCCGAATTGCTCAGCTGCTGGGCCTCTGCCTTCATGGAGGGCCCTCACGTGGGGAAGAGAAGCCCGGGCTAGTGCATTGGGTGGGTAGCCAGTAACCATGGGATGAAGTATCCACTCAGATGGAGGTGGGGGGTGGGGTGGGGGTGGGAGTTACCAGTGAGTTCAGTCCCGACTATGTCAGCTTTAATGGAGGGGCATGCCAACAATGAACATTCTGATGCAGCGGAGGTCATTGAGCCACTCGTAAATTAACATTCCTTCAGTCTGACAGCTGAGCCAATTATGCCCACTGACTCACCATTGATATGTGTGAGTGCCACTGATTGCAGTGCAGCAGTTAACCCTTGGTACACTGGCCTTGTAATTCTGTGACTGCTATAGTTCCCCTGTTGAGTGGGCGAGCACATACATTCCCCTCAACAGTGAACAAGGCACACAGATTAAGCAGGGCGACCTGATCCATCAGATGCGAGTGCTGAGACATCTTTACAGAGCCCCCTTTTTAAAAAAACTTTAAAAAATAAAATTTCCAATTAAGAGAGACAATTGAGCACGGCCAATCCATCTGCCCTGCACACCTTTGGGTTGTGGGGGTGAGACCCAGGCAGATACGGGGAGAATTACAGGGGCCCCTCTTGACCAGGTTTCATGCCGTGCCCGAGTGAAACAAGGGCCTACAGCTTACAAAAAAGCGAAGGAGACAAAACGGTTGCCACTCGGTCAAGCTGAATGGGGACAGGGCAATGTGGGATCTTATCCATTCTGGCAGCTGCTGTGAGACAGGTCCTCAATGTAATGATCAGGAAAGTAGTCACTGCCAGTCGGGACACAGCTACTGAAGGTGAATGGGCAAAGGGTCAACCTCTCTTTCTCTCTCCGTCTCTCTTTTCCTTTGCAGCGACTAGCGAGAGAGATGGAGCCTGTGAAACTGGCTATCATTCCTCTGCTGCTTAGTGGGGAGAGAAGACGTGAATGGAGGCGCCTTGCGCTCCAGAGGCAGGAGCCTGAAGAGGAAGCCACGGCAGGGCCTGCTTCGCTGCCACAGGAGGGCCCCCAGAGAACAGCCGCTCAGTGGAGCCTTCCACGACCCAGGGTTGACAGACAGCGGCAGGCGGCCTTCCTCGAGATGTGAGAACAAGTGTCGGCACACACTTCGTAAGGGCTCACAGCCACATACAGGACAAAAGAGCCATAGGTTTCGCCCAGAGTGGTGCCCCCTCATCACAGGCTGCCACTCCCCATTGACAAGATAGTGCCCCCTTGCTCCAGACCCACCCTGGCCCCAACATGGGCGTGGCACCTCATCACAGACCCCTTTGACAGGCCGGCACCCCCTCACCACAGATCAATCCCCCCGCCCCCGGCAGGGTGATGCTCCCTCAGCACTGACCACCCCTCCCGACAAGGTGGCGGCCCCTCTGTAAGGGGAGGGTAGGCTGGAATTTGTGTTCAAGTCTCCAGAGCTTTCCTTGAACCCAGAGCTGCGTTTAACACCCAGGCTGGTCTCACACACCTTTTTGTTTGAATTTTTAGAGTACCCAATTATTTATCTCCAATTAAGGGGCAATTTAGCGTGGCCAATCCACCTATCCTGCACATCTTTATGTTGTGGAGGTGAAACCCACACAGACACGGGGAGAATGTGCAAACTCCCACTGCCCGTGTGGCAGTGACCCAGAGCCGGGATCGAACCCGGGTCCTCTGTGCGGTAGGCAGCAGTACTAACCACTGCGCCACCGTGCTGTACTTGGTCTCGCACTCCTCAGATGGGAGGGAGATTGAGCTGGACAGGTTGTTAGGCTCTGCAGCTTTAGGCTCTGTCAGGAATAACATGACTTCCAAAGCTGAAAGAAATAAATGCGGACGAGGGGACAGCTAACCTGTTCTTGCAGAGATGACGACCGAGCTTTCCAATCAGCTCCAAGATCCCATGGGAGGTGCAGTGGGAGACAGTCCCACCAGAATGTCACAGCACTGGGAGGAGATCCAGCAACAAGGGCAGGTCACCTAACACACCCTCCCAAGAGTCCTGTGTCCCTCGCACACTGTGACCGCACCCGATAGACCTCAAACAGCTTCCCACAGACACCGCGAGACCGCATCCTATAGACCCCCAAACACCTTCCCCTCTGACACCGTGATACCGCACCCGATAGACCCCCAAACATCTTCCCCTCAGACACCGCGAGACCGCACCCTATAGACCCCCAAACACCTTCCCCTCTGACGCCGTGATACCGCACCCGATAGACCCCAAACACCTTCCCCTCTGACACTGAGACCGCACCCGATAGACCCCCAAACATCTTCCCCTCAGACACCGCGAGACCGCACCCTATAGACCCCAAACAGCTTCCCACAGACACCACACCCTATAGACCCCAAACACCTTCCCCTCTGACACCGTGAGACCACACCCTATAGACCCCAAACACCTTCCCCTCTGACACCGTGAGACCACACCCTATAGACCCCCAAACATCTTCCCCTCAGACACCGAGACCGCACCCGATAGACCCCAAATACCTTCCCGTCAGACATCACGAGACCGCATCCTATAGACCCCCAAACACCTTCCCCTCTGACGCCGTGATACCGCACCCGATAGACCCCAAACACCTTCCCCTCTGACACTGAGACCGCACCCGATAGACCCCCAAACATCTTCCCCTCAGACACCGCGAGACCGCACCCTATAGACCCCAAACAGCTTCCCACAGACACCGCGAGACCGCATCCTATAGACCCCCAAACACCTTCCCCTCTGACACTGAGACCGCACCCGATAGACCCCCAAACATCTTCCCCTCAGACACCGCGAGACCGCACCCTATAGACCCCAAACAGCTTCCCACAGACACCGCACCCTATAGACCCCCAAACACCTTCCCCTCTGACACCGTGAGACCGCACCCGATAGACCCCAAACACCTTCCCCTCTGACACCGTGAGACCACACCCTATAGACCCCCAAACATCTTCCCCTCAGACACCGAGACCGCACCCGATAGACCCCAAATACCTTCCCGTCAGACATCACGAGACCGCACCCTATAGACCCCCAAACACCTTCCCCTCTGACACCGTGAGACCGCACACGATAGACCCCAAACACCTTCCCCTCTGGCACTGAGACCGCACCCGATAGACCCCCAAACATCTTCCCCTCAGACACCGCGAGACCGCACCCTATAGACCCCAAACAGCTTCCCCTCTGACACCGCGAGACCGCACCCTATAGACTCCCAAACACCTTCCCCTCAGACACCGCTAGACCGCACCCTATAGACCCCAAACATCTTCCCCTCGGACACTGAGACCGCACCCTATAGTCCCCCAAACACCTTCCCCTCTGGCACCGTGAGACCGCACCCTATAGACCCCTAAACATCTTCCCCTCGGACACCGCGAGACCGCACCGGATAGACCCCAAACACCTTCCCCTCAGGCACCGTGAGACCACACCCTATAGACCCCCAAACACCTTCCCCTCGGACACGGAGACCGCACCCTATAGACCCCAAACACCTTCCCCTCTGACACCGCGAGACCGCACCCTATAGACCCCCAAACACCTTCCCCTCTGACACCGCGAGACCGCACCCTATAGACCCCCAAACACCTTCCCCTCTGACACCGTGAGACCGCACCCGATAGACCCCAAACACCTTCCCCTCTGACACTGAGACCGCACCCGATAGACCCCCAAACATCTTCCCCTCAGACACCGCGAGACCGCACCCTATAGACCCCAAACAGCTTCCCATAGACACCGCGAGACCGCACCCGATAGACCCCCAAACACCTTCCCCTCAGACACCGCGAGACCGCACCCTATAGACCCCCAAACACCTTCCCCTCGGACACTGAGACCGCACCCGATAGACCCCAAACAGCTACCCCTCAGACACCGCACCCTATGGACCCACAAACACCTTCCCCTCGGACACCGCGAGACCGCACCCTATAGACCCCCAAACACCTTCCCCTCGGACACTGAGACCGCACCCTATAGACCCCAAACACCTTCCCCTCGGACACCGCGAGACCGCACCCGATAGACCCCAAACACCTTCCCCTCTGACACCGCACCCTATAGACCCCAAACACCTTCCCCTCGGACACCGCGAGACCGCACCCGATAGACCCCAAATACATTCCCCTCTAACACCGCGAGACCGCACCCTATAGACCCCAAACACCTTCCCCTCAGACACCGCGGGACCGCACCCGATAAACCCCAAACACCTTCCCCTCTGACACCGCGAGACCGCACCCTATAGACCCCAAACACCTTCCCCTCAGACACCGCGGGACCGCACCCGATAAACCCCAAACACCTTCCCCTCTGACACCGCGAGACCGCACCCTATAGACCCCCAAACACCTTCCCCTCAGACACCGCGGGACCGCACCCGATAAACCCCAAACACCTTCCCCTCAGACACCGCGAGACCGCATCCTATAGACCCCCAAACACCTTCCCCTCGGACACTGAGACCGCACCCGATAGACCCCAAACACCTTCCCCTCAGACACCGCGAGACCGCACCCTATAGACCCCCAAACACCTTCCCCTCAGACACCGCGAGACCGCACCCTATAGACCCCCAAACACCTTCCCCTCGGACACTGAGACCGCACCCGATAGACCCCAAACAGCTTCCCACAGACACCGCGAGACCGCACCCGATAGACCCCCAAACACCTTCCCCTCAGACACCGCGAGACCGCACCCTATAGACCCCCAAACACCTTCCCCTCGGACACTGAGACCGCACCCTATAGACCCCAAACACCTTCCCCTCTGACACCGCGAGACCGCACCCTATAGACCCCAAACACCTTCCCCTCGGACACCGCGAGACCGCACCCGATAGACCCCAAACACATTCCCCTCTAACACCGCGAGACCGCACCCTATAGACCCCAAACACCTTCCCCTCAGACACCGCGGGACCGCACCCGATAAACCCCAAACACCTTCCCCTCTGACACCGCACCCTATAGACCCCAAACACCTTCCCCTCAGACACCGCGGGACCGCACCCGATAAACCCCAAACACCTTCCCCTCTGACACCGCGAGACCGCACCCTATAGACCCCCAAACACCTTCCCCTCAGACACCGCGGGACCGCACCCGATAAACCCCAAACACCTTCCCCTCAGACACCGCGAGACCGCATCCTATAGACCCCCAAACACCTTCCCCTCGGACACTGAGACCGCACCCGATAGACCCCAAACACCTTCCCATCAGACACCGCGAGACCGCACCCTATAGACCCCCAAACACCTTCCCCTCGGACACTGAGACCGCACCCGATAAACCCCAAACACCTTCCCCTCAGACACCGCGAGACTGCACCCTATAGACCCCCAAACACCTTCCCCTCGGACACCGTGAGACCGCACCCGATAGACCCCAAACACCTTCCCCTCAGACACCGCGAGACCGCACCCTATAGACCCCCAAACACCTTCCCCTCGGACACAGCGAGACCACACCCTATAGACTCCCAAACACCTTCCCCACTAACACGGAGACCACACCCTATTGATTCCCAAACTCCTTCCTCCTCGCACAGAGACCGCACCATATAGACCCCCAAACACCTTCCCCTCGGACACTGCGAGACCACACCCTATAGACCCCAAACATCTTCCCCTCGGACACTGCGTGACCACACCCTATAGACCCCCAAACACCTTCCCCTCGGACACTGCGAGACCGCACCCTATAGACCCCAAACACCTTCCCCTCGGACACTGCGAGACCACACTCTATAGACCCCAAACACCTTCCCCATAGACATTGGGGGCCTAACCCCTTACCTGAATGTAGGTGTAGATGATGGCCTGATTGTTACGTGTCTGCTGGGCAAGCTTTAGGGCCTGGTGTAAGAAGCGGTCAGCATCTTCCGGCTTCCCCATTATGACACTGAGCTGCAGAGAGTCAGGGCATTAACACAGTAATGTGGATCACGGATTGGTTAGTGAATGAGGATAAATGCAGAGAATGGGGATAAATGGGTTATCTTAAGCTGTTACAAGTGGAATGCTACAGGGATCAGTGCTGGGGTTCTGGCTACTTACTATTCGTATCAATGTCTTGGATAAAGGGACTGAATGTATGGAAGGGAAATTTGCGGATCAGTAGGAAAGTAAGTTGTCAGGAGGAGGAGGAGAGTCTGCAATGGGATGTAGCCAGGTTGAGTGAGTGGGTAAAAATTTGGCAGATGGAATATAACGTGCGGTAAAAGTGAACTGGTCGACTTTGGCAGGAAGATTTGAAAAGCAGGAGAGAGATTACCGAACTCGAGGTACAGAGGGAGCTGGGTGTCCTGGTACATGAATCCCAAAACGTTAGTCTGCAGGTACAAGTGACGAGGAAGGCAAATGGGATGTTAAAATAGACTGGAATATAAAAGTGGGGAGGTTTTACTGCAGCTGTACAGGAGCAGATTGGGTCTCCTTATCAGAAGCAGTTCAGAGGTTTACTGGACTCATTCCTGGGGTGAGGGGCTGATCGGATAAAGAAAGGTTGGGCCTGCATCAACTGAGAGTTTGGAAGGATGAGCTAATCTTATTGAAGCACAAACGATGCGGAGGCAATTTGACCGGGTGGATAGTGGGGTGTTTCCTGTTGTGCGGGAGATTATTTTTCTCAGAGAGTCATTAGTTTCTGAATTCTCTTCCCTGGGAAGATGCTGGACAATTGAAACCAGAAAGAGTTAGACAGGTTTTTAATAGACATGGGTGTTCGGGTTATGGGGGACTGATGGCAAAGGAAAGTTGAACTACAACCAGGTTAACTGTTGGATAGAAGACAAGGTTCAAAGACCCACATTCCACTAAACCTCCTTCCTTCCTTTATTGAGAACCAATGTCAGAACAGAGTCAACGCAGTCTTCACAAAGCACAGCACCCAGATTGAATTCGGGGCTGCAAGGGGGGGGTTACGGGCTGCAGGGGGGGGTTTACGGGCTGCAGGGGGGGGTTACGGGCTGCAGGGGGGGGGTTACGGGCTGCAGGGGGGGGGTTACGGGCTGCAGGGGGGGGGTTACGGGCTGCAGGGGGGGGGTTACGGGCTGCAGGGGGGGGGTTACGGGCTGCAGGGGGGGGGTTACGGGCTGCAGGGGGGGGGGGTTACGGGCTGCAGGGGGGGGGTTACGGGCTGCAGGGGGGGGGTTACGGGCTGCAGGGGGGGGGGTTACGGGCTGCAGGGGGGGGGTTACGGGCTGCAGGGGGGGGGTTACGGGCTGCAGGGGGGGGGTTACGGGCTGCAGGGGGGGGGTTACGGGCTGCAGGGGGGGGGTTACGGGCTGCAGGGGGGGGGTTACGGGCTGCAGGGGGGGGGTTACGGGCTGCAGGGGGGGGGTTACGGGCTGCAGGGGGGGGTTACGGGCTGCAGGGGGGGGTTACGGGCTGCAGGGGGGGGTTACGGGCTGCAGGGGGGGGTTACGGGCTGCAGGGGGGGGTTACGGGCTGCAGGGGGGGGTTACGGGCTGCAGGGGGGGGTTACGGGCTGCAGGGGGGGGTTACGGGCTGCAGGGGGGGGTTACGGGCTGCAGGGGGGGGTTACGGGCTGCAGGGGGGGGTTACGGGCTGCAGGGGGGGGTTACGGGCTGCAGGGGGGGGTTACGGGCTGCAGGGGGGGGTTACGGGCTGCAGGGGGGGGTTACGGGCTGCAGGGGGGGGTTACGGGCTGCAGGGGGGGTTTACGGGCTGCAGGGGGGGTTACGGGCTGCAGGGGGGGGTTACGGGCTGCAGGGGGGGGTTACGGGCTGCAGGGGGGGGTTACGGGCTGCAGGGGGGGGTTACGGGCTGCAGGGGGGGGTTACGGGCTGCAGGGGGGGGTTACGGGCTGCAGGGGGGGGTTACGGGCTGCAGGGGGGGGTTACGGGCTGCAGGGGGGGGTTACGGGCTGCAGGGGGGGGTTACGGGCTGCAGGGGGGGGTTACGGGCTGCAGGGGGGGGTTACGGGCTGCAGGGGGGGGTTACGGGCTGCAGGGGGGGGTTACGGGCTGCAGGGGGGGGTTACGGGCTGCAGGGGGGGGTTACGGGCTGCAGGGGGGGGTTACGGGCTGCAGGGGGGGGTTACGGGCTGCAGGGGGGGGTTACGGGCTGCAGGGGGGGGTTACGGGCTGCAGGGGGGGGTTACGGGCTGCAGGGGGGGGTTACGGGCTGCAGGGGGGGGTTACGGGCTGCAGGGGGGGGTTACGGGCTGCAGGGGGGGGTTACGGGCTGCAGGGGGGGGTTACGGGCTGCAGGGGGGGGTTACGGGCTGCAGGGGGGGGTTACGGGCTGCAGGGGGGGGTTACGGGCTGCAGGGGGGGGTTACGGGCTGCAGGGGGGGGTTACGGGCTGCAGGGGGGGGTTACGGGCTGCAGGGGGGGGTTACGGGCTGCAGGGGGGGGTTACGGGCTGCAGGGGGGGGTTACGGGCTGCAGGGGGGGGTTACGGGCTGCAGGGGGGGGTTACGGGCTGCAGGGGGGGGTTACGGGCTGCAGGGGGGGGTTACGGGCTGCAGGGGGGGGTTACGGGCTGCAGGGGGGGGTTACGGGCTGCAGGGGGGGGTTACGGGCTGCAGGGGGGGGTTACGGGCTGCAGGGGGGGGTTACGGGCTGCAGGGGGGGGTTACGGGCTGCAGGGGGGGGTTACGGGCTGCAGGGGGGGGTTACGGGCTGCAGGGGGGGGTTACGGGCTGCAGGAGGGGGTTACGGGCTGCAGGGGGGGGTTACGGGCTGCAGGGGGGGGTTACGGGCTGCAGGGGGGGGTTACGGGCTGCAGGGGGGGGTTACGGGCTGCAGGGGGGGGTTACGGGCTGCAGGGGGGGGTTACGGGCTGCAGGGGGGGGTTACGGGCTGCAGGGGGGGGTTACGGGCTGCAGGGGGGGGTTACGGGCTGCAGGGGGGGGTTACGGGCTGCAGGGGGGGGTTACGGGCTGCAGGGGGGGGTCGGCTGCAGGGGGGTTACGGGCTGCAGGGGGGGGTTACGGGGCTGCAGGGGGGGGTTACGGGCTGCAGGGGGGGGTTACGGGCTGCAGGGGGGGGTTACGGGCTGCAGGGGGGGGTTACGGGCTGCAGGGGGGGGTTACGGGCTGCAGGGGGGGGTTACGGGCTGCAGGGGGGGTTACGGGCTGCAGGGGGGGGTTACGGGCTGCAGGGGGGGGTTACGGGCTGCAGGGGGGGGTTACGGGCTGCAGGGGGGGGTTACGGGCTGCAGGGGGGGGTTACGGGCTGCAGGGGGGGGTTACGGGCTGCAGGGGGGGGTTACGGGCTGCAGGGGGGGGTTACGGGCTGCAGGGGGGGGTTACGGGCTGCAGGGGGGGGTTACGGGCTGCAGGGGGGGGTTACGGGCTGCAGGGGGGGGTTACGGGCTGCAGGGGGGGGTTACGGGCTGCAGGGGGGGGTTACGGGCTGCAGGGGGGGGTTACGGGCTGCAGGGGGGGGTTACGGGCTGCAGGGGGGGGTTACGGGCTGCAGGGGGGGGTTACGGGCTGCAGGGGGGGGTTACGGGCTGCAGGGGGGGTTACGGGCTGCAGGGGGGGGTTACGGGCTGCAGGGGGGGGTTACGGGCTGCAGGGGGGGGTTACGGGCTGCAGGGGGGGGGTTACGGGCTGCAGGGGGGGGTTACGGGCTGCAGGGGGGGGTTACGGGCTGCAGGGGGGGGTTACGGGCTGCAGGGGGGGGTTACGGGCTGCAGGGGGGGGTTACGGGCTGCAGGGGGGGGTTACGGGCTGCAGGGGGGGGTTACGGGCTGCAGGGGGGGGTTACGGGCTGCAGGGGGGGGTTACGGGCTGCAGGGGGGGGTTACGGGCTGCAGGGGGGGGTTACGGGCTGCAGGGGGGGGTTACGGGCTGCAGGGGGGGGTTACGGGCTGCAGGGGGGGGTTACGGGCTGCAGGGGGGGGTTACGGGCTGCAGGGGGGGGTTACGGGCTGCAGGGGGGGTTACGGGCTGCAGGGGGGGGTTACGGGCTGCAGGGGGGGGTTACGGGCTGCAGGGGGGGGTTACGGGCTGCAGGGGGGGGTTACGGGCTGCAGGGGGGGGTTACGGGCTGCAGGGGGGGTTACGGGCTGCAGGGGGGGTTACGGGCTGCAGGGGGGGGTTACGGGCTGCAGGGGGGGGTTACGGGCTGCAGGGGGGGTTACGGGCTGCAGGGGGGGGTTACGGGCTGCAGGGGGGGTTACGGGCTGCAGGGGGGGTTACGGGCTGCAGGGGGGGGTTACGGGCTGCAGGGGGGGGTTACGGGCTGCAGGGGGGGTTACGGGCTGCAGGGGGGGGTTACGGGCTGTAGGGGGGGGTTACGGGCTGCAGGGGGGGGTTACGGGCTGCAGGGGGGGGTTACGGGCTGCAGGGGGGGGTTACGGGCTGCAGGGGGGGGGTTACGGGCTGCAGGGGGGGTTACGGGCTGCAGGGGGGGGTTACGGGCTGCAGGGGGGGGTTACGGGCTGCAGGGGGGGGTTACGGGCTGCGGGGGGGGTTACGGGCTGCAGGGGGGGGTTACGGGCTGCAGGGGGGGGTTACGGGCTGCAGGGGGGGTTACGGGCTGCAGGGGGGGTTACGGGCTGCAGGGGGGGGTTACGGGCTGCGGGGGGGGTTACGGGCTGCGGGGGGGGGTTACGGGCTGCGGGGGGGGGTTACGGGCTGCAGGGGGGGGTTACGGGCTGCAGGGGGGGGGTTACGGGCTGCAGGGGGGGGGATTAGGGGCGGGTTAGGGGAGGGGATTAGGGGCGGGTTAGGGGAGGGGATTAGGGGCGGGTTAGGGGAGGGGATTAGGGGAGAGGGTTAGGGGCTGGGCTGAGGGAGGGGTTAGGGGCTGCAGGGGGGGTGGTTAGGGGAGGGGATTAGGGGCTGGGCTGAGGGGGGGGGAAGCAGCTGGGTTGCCCCCTCCCGGGTAATGACCCTGTGTTAGGGGTCACTATCCCGCGGTGGATTCCCTGCCAATTGTGGCCGGTTTGATTTGAGACAGAAAAGCAAACCTTGGCCTTTTTGATGAGCAGGATGATGTCATCCTCCGGATTCCGCTCTTCCGTCTGGTCCTGGGAGAAAAAGCTGAAAGCGAGACACACTGGAGAGAGGGGGGAGAGAGAACACATGGTCAGAGAGAGGGAGAGAGAGAGACGGGGGGAGCGGGGAGAGAGAGAGAGAGAGAGACAGGGGGAGCGGGGAGAGAGAGAGAGAGAGACGGGGGGAGCGGGGAGAGAGAGAGAGAGAGAGAGACGGGGGGAGCGGGGAGAGAGAGAGAGAGACGGGGGGAGCGGGGAGAGAGAGAGAGAGAGAGAGAGAGACGGGGGGAGCGGGGAGAGAGAGAGAGAGAGAGAGACGGGGGGAGCGGGGAGAGAGAGAGAGAGAGAGAGACGGGGGGAGCGGGGAGAGAGAGAGAGAGAGAGAGACGGGGGAGCGGGGAGAGAGAGAGAGAGAGACGGGGGAGCGGGGAGAGAGAGAGAGAGAGAGACGGGGGAGCGGGGAGAGAGAGAGAGAGAGAGACGGGGGGAGCGGGAGAGAGAGAGAGAGAGAGACGGGGGAGCGGGGAGAGAGAGAGAGAGAGAGACGGGGGGAGCGGGGCGAGAGAGAGAGAGAGAGAGACGGGGGGAGCGGGGAGAGAGAGAGAGAGAGAGACGGGGGGAGCGGAGAGAGAGAGAGACGGGGGGAGCGGAGAGAGAGAGAGAGAGAGACGGGGGAGCGGGGAGAGAGAGAGAGAGAGACGGGGGGAGCGGAGAGAGAGAGAGAGACGGGGGGAGCGGAGAGAGAGAGAGAGAGAGACGGGGGGAGCGGGGAGAGAGAGAGAGAGAGAGACGGGGGGAGCGGGGAGAGAGAGAGAGAGAGACGGGGGGAGCGGGGAGAGAGAGAGAGAGAGAGAGACGGGGGGGAGCGGGGAGAGAGAGAGAGAGAGAGAGAGAGACGGGGGAGCGGGGAGAGAGAGAGAGAGAGAGACGGGGGAGCGGGGAGAGAGAGAGAGAGAGAGAGAGACGGGGGGAGCGGGGAGAGAGAGAGAGAGAGACGGGGGGAGCGGGGAGAGAGAGAGAGAGAGACGGGGGAGCGGGGAGAGAGAGAGAGAGAGACGGGGGAGCGGGGAGAGAGAGAGAGAGAGACGGGGGGAGCGGAGAGAGAGAAAGACGGGGGGAGCGGAGAGAGAGAGAGAGAGAGACGGGGGGAGCGGGGAGAGAGAGAGAGAGAGACGGGGGGAGCGGAGAGAGAGAGAGACGGGGGGAGCGCGGAGAGAGAGAGAGAGAGAGAGACGGGGGGAGCGGGGAGAGAGAGAGAGAGACGGGGGAGCGGGGAGAGAGAGAGAGAGAGACGGGGGGAGCGGGGAGAGAGAGAGAGAGAGAGACGGGGGGAGCGGGGAGAGAGAGAGACAGAGAGAGAGAGAGACGGGGGGAGCGGGGAGAGAGAGAGAGAGAGAGACGGGGGGAGCGGGGAGAGAGAGAGAGAGAGAGAGAGAGATGGGGGGAGCGGGGAGAGAGAGAGAGAGACGGGGGAGCGGGGAGAGAGAGAGAGAGAGAGAGACGGGGGGAGCGGGGAGAGAGAGAGAGAGAGACGGGGGGAGCGGGGAGAGAGAGAGAGAGAGACGGGGGAGCGGGGAGAGAGAGAGAGAGAGACGGGGGGAGCGGGGAGAGAGAGAGAGAGAGACGGGGGGAGCGGGGAGAGAGAGAGAGAGAGACGGGGGGGGAGCGGGGAGAGAGAGAGAGAGAGACGGGGGGGGGAGCGGGGAGAGAGAGAGAGAGAGAGACGGGGGGGGAGCGGGGAGAGAGAGAGAGAGAGAGACGGGGGGGGGGAGCGGGGAGAGAGAGAGAGAGAGAGACGGGGGGGGGGAGCGGGGAGAGAGAGAGAGAGAGAGACGGGGGGAGCGGGGAGAGAGAGAGAGAGAGACGGGGGGGGGAGCGGAGAGAGAGAGAGACGGGGGGAGCGGGGAGAGAGAGAGAGAGAGAGAGAGACGGGGGGAGCGGGGAGAGAGAGAGAGAGAGAGACGGGGGGAGCGGGGAGAGAGAGAGAGAGAGAGAGACGGGGGGAGCGGGGAGAGAGAGAGAGAGAGAGAGAGACGGGGGGAGCGGGGAGAGAGAGAGAGAGAGAGAGACGGGGGGAGCGGGGAGAGAGAGAGAGAGAGAGACGGGGGGAGCGGGGAGAGAGAGAGAGAGAGAGAGACGGGGGGAGCGGGGAGAGAGAGAGAGAGAGAGAGAGACGGGGGGAGCGGGGAGAGAGAGAGAGAGAGAGAGACGGGGGGAGCGGGGAGAGAGAGAGAGAGAGAGACGGGGGGAGCGGGGAGAGAGAGAGAGAGAGAGACGGGGGGAGCGGGGAGAGAGAGAGAGAGAGACGGGGGGAGCGGGGAGAGAGAGAGAGAGAGACGGGGGAGCGGGGAGAGAGAGAGAGAGAGACGGGGGGAGCGGGGAGAGAGAGAGAGAGAGACGGGGGGGGGAGCGGGGAGAGAGAGAGAGAGAGACGGGGGGGGGGGGGAGAGCGGGGAGAGAGAGAGAGAGGAGACGGGGGGGGGAGCGGGGAGAGAGAGAGAGAGAGACGGGGGGGAGCGGGGAGAGAGAGAGAGAGAGACGGGGGGGGAGCGGGGAGAGAGAGAGACGGGGGGGGGAGCGGGGAGAGAGAGAGACGGGGGGGAGCGGGGAGAGAGAGAGACGGGGGGGAGCGGGGAGAGAGAGAGACGGGGGGGGAGCGGGGAGAGAGAGAGACGGGGGGGAGCGGGAGAGAGAGAGACGGGGGGGAGCGGGGAGAGAGAGAGACGGGGGGGAGCGGGGAGAGAGAGAGACGGGGGGGGAGCAGGGAGAGAGAGAGACGGGGGGGGGGAGCGGGGAGAGAGAGAGATGGGGGAGCGGGGAGAGAGACGGGGGAGGGGGGGAGAGACGGGGGAGGGAGGGGGGAGAGACGGGGGAGGGGGGGGGGAGAGAGGGGGAGTGGGGGGAGAGAGGGGGGAGGGGGAGAGAGAGACGGGGAGGGGGGGGAGAGACGGGGAGGGGGGGGAGAGACGGGGGAGGGGGGGGGAGAGACGGGGGAGGGGGGGGAGAGACGGGGGAGGGGGGGGAGAGACGGGGAGGGGGGGGAGAGACGGGGAGGGGGGGGAGAGACGGGGAGGGGGGGGGAGACGGGGGAGGGGGGGGGGGAGAGACGGGGGGGGAGAGACGGGGGAGGGGGGGGAGAGACGGGGAGGGGGGGAGAGACGGGGGGGGGAGAGAGACGGGAGGGGGGGGAGAGACGGGGAGGGGGGGGGAGAGACGGGGAGGGGGGGGGAGACGGGGAGGGGGGGGAGAGACGGGGAGGGGGGGGGAGAGACGGGGAGGGGGGAGAGACGGGGGAGGGGGGGAGAGACGGGGGGGGAGACGGGGAGGGGGGAGAGACGGGGGAGGGGGGAGACGGGGAGGGGGGAGAGACGGGGAGGGGGGGGAGAGACGGGGAGGGGGGGGAGAGACGGGGAGGGGGGGAGGGGGGAGGGGGGGAGGGGGGAGGGGGGGGAGAGACGGGGAGGGGGGAGAGAGACGGGGAGGGGGGAGAGAGACGGGGAGGGGGGAGAGAGACGGGGAGGGGGGAGAGAGACGGGAGGGGGGAGAGAGACGGGGAGGGGGGAGAGAGACGGGGAGGGGGGGAGAGAGGACGGGGAGGGGGGGAGAGAGACGGGGAGGGGGGAGAGAGACGGGGAGGGGGGAGAGAGACGGGGAGGGGGGAGAGAGACGGGGAGGGGGGAGAGAGACGGGGGAGGGGGGGGAGAGAGACGGGGGAGGGGGGAGAGAGACGGGGGAGGGGGGGGAGAGAGACGGGGAGGGGGGGAGAGAGACGGGGAGGGGGGGAGAGAGACGGGGGAGGGGGTGAGAGAGACGGGGGAGGGGGGAGAGAGACGGGGAGGGGGGAGAGAGACGGGGAGGGGGGAGAGAGACGGGGGAGGGGGGGAGAGAGACGGGGGAGGGGGGGGAGAGAGACGGGGGAGGGGGGGAGAGAGACGGGGGAGGGGGGAGAGAGACGGGGGAGGGGGGAGAGAGACGGGGGAGGGGGGGAGAGAGACGGGGGAGGGGGGGAGAGAGACGGGGGAGGGGGGGAGAGAGACGGGGAGGGGGGAGAGAGACGGGGGAGGGGGGGAGAGAGACGGGGAGGGGGGAGAGAGACGGGGAGGGGGGAGAGAGACGGGGAGGGGGGGAGAGAGACGGGGAGGGGGGAGAGAGACGGGGGAGGGGGAGAGGGAGGGGGGAGAGAGACGGGGAGGGGGGGAGAGACGGGGAGGGGGGGAGAGACGGGGAGGGGGGGGAGAGACGGGGGAGGGGGGGGAGAGACGGGGGAGGGGGGGGAGAGACGGGGGAGGGGGGGAGAGACGGGGGAGGGGGGGGAGAGACGGGGGAGGGGGGGGAGAGACGGGGAGGGGGGGGGAGAGACGGGGAGGGGGGGGAGAGACGGGGGAGGGGGGGGAAGAGACGGGGGAGGGGGGGGAAGAGACGGGGGAGGGGGGGGAGAGACGGGGAGGGGGGGGAGAGACGGGGAGGGGGGGAGAGACGGGGGAGGGGGGGAGAGACGGGGGAGGGGGGGGAGAGACGGGGGAGGGGGGGGGAGAGACGGGGGAGGGGGGGGAGAGACGGGGGAGGGGGGGAGAGACGGGGAGGGGGGGGAGAGACGGGGGAGGGGGGGGAGAGACGGGGAGGGGGGGAGAGACGGGGGAGGGGGGGAGAGACGGGGGAGGGGGGGAGAGACGGGGGAGGGGGGGGAGAGACGGGGAGGGGGGGGAGAGACGGGGGAGGGGGGGGGAGAGACGGGGGAGGGGGGGGAGAGACGGGGGAGGGGGGGGAGAGACGGGGGAGGGGGGGGAGAGACGGGGGAGGGGGGGGAGAGACGGGGGAGGGGGGGGAGAGACGGGGGAGGGGGGGGGAGAGACGGGGGAGGGGGGGAGAGACGGGGGAGGGGGGGGAGAGACGGGGGAGGGGGGGGAGAGACGGGGAGGGGGGGGGAGACGGGGAGGGGGGGGAGAGACGGGGGAGGGGGGAGAGACGGGGGAGGGGGGGAGAGACGGGGGAGGGGGGGAGAGACGGGGGAGGGGGGGGGAGAGACGGGGGAGGGGGGGGAGAGAGACGGGGGAGGGGGGGGAGAGAGACGGGGGAGGGGGGGAGAGACGGGGAGGGGGGGCAGAGACGGGGAGGGGGGGAGAGACGGGGAGGGGGGGGAGAGACGGGGGAGGGGGGGGAGAGACGGGGGAGGGGGGGGAGAGACGGGGGAGGGGGGGGAGAGACGGGGGAGGGGGGGGAAGAGACGGGGGAGGGGGGGGGAAGAGACGGGGGAGGGGGGGGGGAAGAGACGGGGGGAGGGGGGGAAGAGACGGGGGAGGGGGGGAAGAGACGGGGGAGGGGGGGGGGAAGAGACGGGGGAGGGGGGGGGGAAGAGACGGGGGAGGGGGGGGAAGAGACGGGGAGGGGGGGGAAGAGACGGGGGAGGGGGGGGAAGAGACGGGGGAGGGGGGGGAGAGACGGGGGAGGGGGGGGAGAGACGGGGGAGGGGGGGAGAGACGGGGGAGGGGGGGAGAGACGGGGAGGGGGGGGGAGAGACGGGGAGGGGGGGAGAGACGGGGAGGGGGGGGGAGAGACGGGGAGGGGGGGGAGAGACGGGGAGGGGGGGAGAGACGGGGGAGGGGGGGAGAGACGGGGAGGGGGGGGAGAGACGGGGAGGGGGGGGAGAGACGGGGAGGGGGGGGAGAGACGGGGGAGGGGGGGGAGGGGGGGAGAGACGGGGGAGGGGGGGGAGGGGGGAGAGACGGGGAGGGGGAGAGAGACGGGGAGGGGGAGAGAGAGACGGGGAGGGGGAGAGAGAGACGGGGAGGGGGAGAGAGAGACGGGGGAGGGGGGAGAGAGACGGGGGAGGGGGGAGAGAGACGGGGGAGGGGGGGAGAGAGACGGGGGAGGGGGGGGAGAGAGACGGGGGAGGGGGGAGAGAGACGGGGGAGGGGGGAGAGAGACGGGGAGGGGGGGGAGAGAGACGGGGAGGGGGGAGAGAGACGGGGGAGGGGGGAGAGACGGGGGAGGGGGGGAGAGACGGGGGAGGGGGGGGAGAGACGGGGAGGGGGGGGAGAGACGGGGGAGGGGGGAGAGACGGGGGAGGGGGGGAGAGACGGGGAGGGGGGGCAGAGACGGGGAGGGGGGGCAGAGACGGGGAGGGGGGGCAGAGACGGGGAGGGGGGGCAGAGACGGGGAGGGGGGGAGAGACGGGGAGGGGGGGAGAGACGGGGGAGGGGGGGGGAGAGACGGGGGAGGGGGGGGGAGAGACGGGGGAGGGGGGGGGGAAGAGACGGGGGAGGGGGGGGGAAGAGACGGGGGAGGGGGGGGGAAGAGACGGGGAGGGGGGGGAAGAGACGGGGGAGGGGGGGGGAAGAGACGGGGGAGGGGGGGGGAAGAGACGGGGGAGGGGGGGAAGAGACGGGGGAGGGGGGGAAGAGACGGGGAGGGGGGAAGAGACGGGGGAGGGGGGGAGAGACGGGGGAGGGGGGGAGAGACGGGGGAGGGGGGGAGAGACGGGGGAGGGGGGGAGAGACGGGGGAGGGGGGGAGAGACGGGGAGGGGGGAGAGACGGGGGAGGGGGGGAGAGACGGGGGAGGGGGGGAGAGACGGGGAGGGGGGGAGAGACGGGGGAGGGGGGGAGAGACGGGGGAGGGGGGGAGAGACGGGGGAGGGGGGGGAGAGACGGGGAGGGGGGGGGAGAGACGGGGAGGGGGGGGGAGAGACGGGGAGGGGGGGAGAGACGGGGAGGGGGGGGAGAGACGGGGGAGGGGGGGGAGAGACGGGGGAGGGGGGGAGAGACGGGGGAGGGGGGGGGAGAGACGGGGAGGGGGGGGGAAGAGACGGGGGAGGGGGGGAGAGACGGGGGGAGAGACGGGGGGGAGAGACGGGGAGGGGGGGGAGAGACGGGGAGGGGGGGGAGAGACGGGGAGGGGGGGGAGAGACGGGGAGGGGGGGGAGAGACGGGGAGGGGGGGGAGAGACGGGGAGGGGGGGGAGAGACGGGGAGGGGGGGGAGAGACGGGGAGGGGGGGGAGAGACGGGGAGGGGGGGGAGAGACGGGGGAGGGGGGGGAGAGACGGGGGAGGGGGGGGAGAGACGGGGGAGGGGGGGGAGAGACGGGGAGGGGGGGGAGAGACGGGGGAGGGGGGGGAGAGACGGGGAGGGGGGGGAGAGACGGGGAGGGGGGGGAGAGACGGGGAGGGGGGGGAGAGACGGGGAGGGGGGGGGGAGACGGGGAGGGGGGGGAGAGACGGGGGAGGGGGGGGGGAGAGACGGGGGAGGGGGGGGAGAGACGGGGGAGGGGGGGGGAGAGACGGGGAGGGGGGGAGAGACGGGGGAGGGGGGGGAGAGACGGGGGAGGGGGGGGAGGGGGGGAGAGACGGGGGGGGGGGGGAGGGGGGGAGAGACGGGAGGGGAGAGAGACGGGGAGGGGGGGAGAGAGACGGGGGAGGGGGGGGAGAGAGACGGGGGAGGGGGGAGAGAGACGGGGGAGGGGGGAGAGAGATGGGGGAGGGGGGGAGAGAGATGGGGGAGGGGGGGAGAGAGACGGGGAGGGGGGGAGAGAGACGGGGGAGGGGGGGGAGAGAGACGGGGGAGGGGGGAGAGAGACGGGGAGGGGGGGAGAGAGACGGGGGAGGGGGGAGAGAGACGGGGGAGGGGGGGAGAGAGACGGGGAGGGGGGAGAGAGACGGGGGAGGGGGGGAGAGAGACGGGGGAGGGGGGAGAGAGACGGGGGAGGGGGGAGAGAGACGGGGGAGGGGGGGAGAGAGACGGGGAGGGGGGAGAGAGACGGGGAGGGGGGGGAGAGACGGGGGAGGGGGGGAGAGACGGGGGAGGGGGGGAGAGACGGGGGAGGGGGGGGAGAGACGGGGAGAGACGGGGAGGGGGGGGAGAGACGGGGAGGGGGGGAGAGACGGGGAGGGGGGGGAGAGACGGGGAGGGGGGGAGAGACGGGGAGGGGGGGGAGAGACGGGGAGGGGGGGGGGAGAGACGGGGAGGGGGGGGAGAGACGGGGAGGGGGGGGAGAGACGGGAGGGGGGGAGAGACGGGGAGGGGGGGGAGAGACGGGGAGGGGGGGGGGAGAGACGGGGAGGGGGGGGGAGAGACGGGGAGGGGGGGGGAGAGACGGGGGAGACGGGGAGGGGGGGGAGAGACGGGGGAGGGGGGGGGGAGAGACGGGGGAGGGGGGGAGAGACGGGGGAGGGGGGAGAGACGGGGGAGGGGGGGAGAGAGACGGGGAGGGGGGGAGAGAGACGGGGGAGGGGGGGAGAGAGACGGGGGGGGAGAGAGACGGGAGGGGGGAGAGAGACGGGGAGGGGGGGAGAGAGACGGGGAGGGGGGGAGAGAGACGGGGAGGGGGGGAGAGAGACGGGGGAGGGGGGGAGAGAGACGGGGGAGGGGGGGGAGAGAGACGGGGGAGGGGGGGGAGAGAGACGGGGAGGGGGGGGAGAGAGACGGGGGAGGACGGGGGGGGGGAGAGAGACGGGGGAGGGGGGGGGGAGAGAGACGGGGGAGGGGGGGGAGAGAGACGGGGGAGGGGGGAGAGAGACGGGGGAGGGGGGGAGAGAGACGGGGAGGGGGGAGAGAGACGGGGGAGGGGGGGAGAGAGACGGGGAGGGGGGGAGAGAGACGGGGGAGGGGGGGAGAGAGACGGGGGAGGGGGGAGAGAGACGGGGGAGGGGGGGAGAGAGACGGGGGAGGGGGGGAGAGAGACGGGGGAGGGGGGGGGAGAGAGACAGGGGAGGGGGGGAGAGAGAGACGGGGGAGGGGGGGAGAGAGACGGGGGAGGGGGGGAGAGAGACGGGGGAGGGGGGGAGAGAGACGGGGGAGGGGGGGAGAGAGACGGGGGGGAGGGGGGGAGAGAGACGGGGGAGGGGGGGAGAGAGACGGGGGAGGGGGGGGAGAGAGACAGGGGAGGGGGGGAGAGAGAGACGGGGGAGGGGGGAGAGAGACGGGGGGGGGGGAGAGAGACGGGGGGAGGGGGGGGGAGAGAGACGGGGGAGGGGGGGGGAGAGAGACGGGGGAGGGGGGGGGAGAGAGACGGGGAGGGGGGGGGGAGAGAGACGGGGGAGGGGGGGGAGAGAGGGGGGGGGAGAGAGACGGGGGGAGGGGGGGGGAGAGAGACGGGGGAGGGGGGGGAGAGAGACGGGGGGAGGGGGGGGAGAGAGACGGGGGAGGGGGGGGGAGAGAGACGGGGGAGGGGGGGGGAGAGAGACGGGGGGAGGGGGGGGAGAGAGACGGGGGAGGGGGGGGTAGAGAGACGGAGGGGGGGGGTAGAGAGACGGGGAGGGGGGGGAGAGAGACGGGGGGAGGGGGGGGAGAGAGACGGGGGGAGGGGGGGGAGAGAGACGGGGGGAGGGGGGGAGAGAGACGGGGGGAGGGGGGGGAGAGAGACGGGGGAGGGGGGGGAGAGAGACGGGGGGAGGGGGGGAGAGAGACGGGGGGAGGGGGGGGAGAGAGACGGGGGGAGGGGGGGGAGAGAGACGGGGGAGGGGGGGGAGAGAGACGGGGGGAGGGGGGGGAGAGAGACGGGGGGAGGGGGGGGGAGAGAGACGGGGGGAGGGGGGGGGGGAGAGAGACGGGGGGAGGGGGGGGAGAGAGACGGGGGGAGGGGGGGGGAGAGAGACGGGGGGAGGGGGGGAGAGAGACGGGGGAGGGGGGGAGAGAGACGGGGGGAAGGGGGGGGAGAGAGACGGGGGGAGGGGGGGAGAGAGACGGGGGAGGGGGGGAGAGAGACGGGGGGAGGGGGGAGAGAGACGGGGGGAGGGGGGGGGAGAGAGACGGGGGGAGGGGGGGAGAGAGACGGGGGAGGGGGGGGAGAGAGACGGGGGGAGGGGGGGGGAGAGAGACGGGGGGAGGGGGGGGGGAGAGACGGGGGGGGGGGGGGGAGAGACGGGGGGAGGGGGGGGAGAGAGACGGGGGGAGGGGGGGGAGAGAGACGGGGGGAGGGGGGGGAGAGAGACGGGGGGAGGGGGGGGGAGAGAGACGGGGGAGGGGGGGGAGAGAGACGGGGGGAGGGGGGGAGAGAGACGGGGGAGGGGGGGAGAGAGAGACGGGGGGGGGGGAGAGAGACGGGGGGGGGAGAGAGACGGGGGGGGGAAGAGAGACGGGGGGGGGAAGAGAGACGGGGGGAGGGGAGGGGAGAGAGACGGGGGGAGGGGGGGAGAGAGACGGGGGGAGGGGGGGGAGAGAGACGGGGGGAGGGGGGGGAGAGAGACGGGGGGAGGGGGGGGAGAGAGACGGGGGGGAGGGGGGGGAGAGAGACGGGGGGAGGGGGGGGGGAGAGAGACGGGGGGAGGGGGGGAGAGAGAGACGGGGGGAGGGGGGGGAGAGACGGGGGGAGGGGGGGGGAGAGAGACGGGGGGAGGGGGGGGAGAGAGACGGGGGGAGGGGGGGGGGGAGAGAGACGGGGGGAGGGGGGGGGGGGAGAGAGACGGGGGGAGGGGGGGGGGAGAGAGACGGGGGGAGGGGGGGGGGGGAGAGAGACGGGGGGAGGGGGGGGGGGAGAGAGACGGGGGGAGGGGAGGGGAGAGAGACGGGGGGAGGGGAGGGGAGAGAGACGGGGGGGGAGGGGGGGGGGGGGGAGAGAGAGACGGGGGGAGGGGGGAGAGGGGGGGAGGGGGGGAGAGGGGAGGGGAGAGGCTGTCAGAAATGGGGGCAGAGTGAAGGGGCGGGGCCAGGTCAGGGGGCGGGGCCAGGTCAGGGGGCGGAGTCAGGTCATTCTCCCCTCCCCCGTCCTTACCCAGTCCGGCCGCGCTGAGGGTCCCCGCGCCGGAGCCGCTTCCCGGGGCCGCTGAGCGCCGCTCTGGGCCGCGCTGCAGGCTGGGCTCCCGGGAGCGGCACCGCTCTGACCCCCGGCTCCAGGTGCGGAATATCCGCCCAGGGATCAGGGCCCGACAGCCCGCGGAGCGCAGCATCTCCCGGGCAACGGAGCGGAAATACCAACGTCACCCACCGGAAGTACCCACTCAATGTCATCAGGGACAGGATCGTCACAGTCTTAAAGGGACAGCAACCTCGGACTCTTAAAGGGACAGCATCCTGGGTCTCTTAAAAGGACAGCACCTGGACTCTTAA